>NC_081763.1:1227500-1230000 GCF_963082965.1 Carassius carassius
AATCCAAAAGTACTTACCTGGCCCAAACCTGCTTACATTCTGAGATCGGGCATTGACTCTTTTTTTTTTTTTTTGCAAGATTATTGGACAATTAGTGAAAATTTCCAAAAGTACTAACCAGGCCTATTAGATAATTACTGAAAAAATCCAAAAGTACTAACCAGGCCCAAACCTGCTTAGAATCGGAGATCAGTTTAGATCGGGCATAGCCAGGATGGTATGGCCATAAGCGAAGGAGGCTGCAAAGAGAGGGCTATTTAAAGATCAGCCACTATAATCGCCAGTGCTTTATATAAGTAGGGAAGGAAACCCAAAAGCTTACAGCACCTGGTATTCCCAGGCGGTCTCCCATCCAAGTACTAACCAGGCCCAAACCTGCTTAGCTTCCGAGATCAGACAAGATCGGGCATAGGTAGGTTGGTATGGCCATAAGCGAAGGAGGCTGCAAAGAGAGGGCTATTTAAAGATCAGCCACTATAATCGCCAGTGCTTTATATAAGTAGGGAAGGAAACCCAAAAGCTTACAGCACCTGGTATTCCCAAAAATACTAACCAGGCCTATTAGATAATTACTGAAAAAATCCAAAAGTACTAACCTGGCCCAAACCTGCTTACATTCTGAGATCGGGCATTGACTCTTTTTTTTTTTTTTGCAAGATTATTGGACAATTAGTGAAAATATCCTAAAGTACTAACCAGGCATATTAGATAATTACTGAAAAAATCCAAAAGTACTGACCTGGCCCAAAACTGCTTACATTCTGAGATCGGGCATTGACTCTTTTTTTTTTTTTTTGCAAGATTATTGGACAATTAGTGAAAATTTCCTAAAGTACTAACCAGGCCTATTAGATAATTACTGAAAAAATCCAAAAGTACTAACCTGGCCCAAACCTGCTTAGATTTGGAGATCAGTTGAGATCAGGCATAGCCATGATGGTATGGCCATAAGCGAAGGAGGCTGCAAAGAGAGGGCTATTTAAAGATCAGCCACTATAATCGCCAGTGCTTTATATAAGTAGGGAAGGAAACCCAAAAGCTTACAGCACCTGGTATTCCCAAAAGTACTAACCAGGCCTATTAGATAATTACTGAAAAAATCCAAAAGTACTACCCTGGCCCAAACCTGTTTACATTCTGAGATCGGGCATTGACTCTTTTTTTTTTTTTTGCAAGATTATTTGACAATTAGTGAAAATTTCCTAAAGTACTACCAAGGCCTATTAGATAATTATTGAAAAAATCCAAAAGTACTAACCTGGCCCAAACCTGCTTACATTCTGAGATCGGGCATTGACTCTTTTTTTTTTTTTTTTGCAAGATTATTGGACAATTAGTGAACATTTCCAAAAGTACTAACCAGGCCTATTAGATAATTACTGAAAAAATCCAAAAGTACTTACCTGGCCCAAACCTGCTTACATTCTGAGATCGGGCATTGACTCTTTTTTTTTTTTTTGCAAGATTATTGGACAATTAGTGAAAATTTCCAAAAGTACTAACCAGGCCTATTAGATAATTACTGAAAAAATCCAAAAGTACTAACCTGGCCCAAACCTGCTTACATTCTGAGATCGGGCATTGACTCTTTTTTTTTTTTTTTTTGCAAGATTATTGGACAATTAGTGAACATTTCCAAAAGTACTAACCAGGCCTATTAGATAATTACGGAAAAAATCCAAAAGTACTTACCTGGCCCAAACCTGCTTACATTCTGAGATCGGGCATTGAGTCTTTTCTTTTTTTTTTTTCTTTTTTTTTGCAAGATTATTGGACAATTAGTGAAAATTTCCTAAAGTACTAACCAGGCCTATTAGATAATTACTGAAAAAATCCAAAAGTACTAACCTGGCCCAAACCTGCTTAGATTTGGAGATCAGTTGAGATCGGGCATAGCCAGGATGGTATGGCCATAAGCGAAGGAGGCTGCAAAGAGAGGGCTATTTAAAGATCAGCCACTATAATCGCCAGTGCTTTATATAAGTAGGGAAGGAAACCCAAAAGCTTACAGCACCTGGTATTCCCAAAAGTACTAACCAGGCCTATTAGATAATTACTGAAAAAATCCAAAAGTACTACCCTGGCCCAAACCTGCTTACATTCTGAGATCGGGCATTGACTCTATTTTTTTTTTTTGCAAGATTATTTGACAATTAGTGAAAATTTCCTAAAGTACTACCAAGGCCTATTAGATAATTATTGAAAAAATCCAAAAGTACTAACCTGGCCCAAACCTGCTTACATTCTGAGATCGGGCATTGACTCTTTTTTTTTTTTTTTTGCAAGATTATTGGACAATTAGTGAACATTTCCAAAAGTACTAACCAGGCCTATTAGATAATTACTGAAAAAATCCAAAAGTACTTACCTGGCCCAAACCTGCTTACATTCTGAGATCGGGCATTGACTCTTTTTTTTTTTTTTGCAAGATTATTGGACAATTAGTGAACATTTCCAAAAAGTACTAACCAGGCCTATTAGATAATTACTGAAAAAATCC
>NC_081763.1:1237500-1247500 GCF_963082965.1 Carassius carassius
ATTGGACAATTAGTGAAAATTTCCTAAAGTACTAACCAGGCCTATTAGATAATTACTGAAAAAATCCAAAAGTACTAACCTGGCCCAAACCTGCTTAGATTTGGAGATCAGTTGAGATCGGGCATAGCCAGGATGGTATGGCCATAAGCGAAGGAGGCTGCAAAGAGAGGGCTATTTAAAGATCAGCCACTATAATCGCCAGTGCTTTATATAAGTAGGGAAGGAAACCCAAAAGCTTACAGCACCTGGTATTCCCAAAAGTACTAACCAGGCCTATTAGATAATTACTGAAAAAATCCAAAAGTACTACCCTGGCCCAAACCTGCTTACATTCTGAGATCGGGCATTGACTCTATTTTTTTTTTTTGCAAGATTATTTGACAATTAGTGAAAATTTCCTAAAGTACTTCCAAGGCCTATTAGATAATTATTGAAAAAATCCAAAAGTACTAACCTGGCCCAAACCTGCTTACATTCTGAGATCGGGCATTGACTCTTTTTTTTTTTTTTTTTGCAAGATCATTGGACAATTAGTGAACATTTCCAAAAGTACTAACCAGGCCTATTAGATAATTACTGAAAAAATCCAAAAGTACTTACCTGGCCCAAACCTGCTTACATTCTGAGATCGGGCATTGACTCTTTTTTTTTTTTTTGCAAGATTATTGGACAATTAGTGAACATTTCCAAAAGTACTAACCATGCCTATTAGATAATTACTGAAAAAATCCAAAAGTACTAACCTGGCCCAAACCTGCTTACATTCTGAGATCGGGCATTGACTCTTTTTTGTTTTTTTTTTGCAAGATTATTGGACAATTAGTGAACATTTCCAAAAGTACTAACCAGGCCTATTAGATAATTACTGAAAAAATCCAAAAGTACTTACCTGGCCCAAACCTGCTTACATTCTGAGATCGGGCATTGAGTCTTTTCTTTTTTTTTTTTCTTTTTTTTTGCAAGATTATTGGACAATTAGTGAAAATTTCCTAAAGTACTAACCAGGCCTATTAGATAATTACTGAAAAAATCCAAAAGTACTAACCTGGCCAAAACCTGCTTAGATTTGGAGATCAGTTGAGATCGGGCATAGCCAGGATGGTATGGCCATACGCGAAGGAGGCTGCAAAGAGAGGGCTATTTAAAGATCAGCCAATATAATCACCAGTGCTTTATATAAGTAGGGAAGGAAACCCAAAAGCTTATAGCACCTGGTATTCCCTTGCGGTCTACCATCCAAGTACTAACCAGGCCCAAACCTGCTTAGCTTCCGAGATCAGACAAGATCAGGCATATCCAGGTTGGTATGGCCATAAGCGAAGGAGGCTGCAAAGAGAGGGCTATTTAAAGATCAGCCACTATAATCTCCAGTGCTTTATATAAGTAGGGAAGGAAACCCAAAAGCTTACAGCACCTGGTATTCCCAAAAATACTAACCAGGCCTATTAGATAATTACTGAAAAAATCCAAAAGTACTAACCTGGCCCAAAGCTGCTTACATTCTGAGATCGGGCATTGACTTTTTTTTTTTTTTTTGCAAGATTATTGGACAATTAGTGAACATTTCCAAAAGTACTAACCAGGCCTATTAGATAATTACTGAAAGATCAATCTTTCAGTAAGAAAATCTTTTTTTTGCAAGATTATTGGACAATTAGTGAACATTTCCAAAAGTACTAACCAGGCCTATTAGATAATTACTGAAAAAATCCAAAAGTACTTACCTGGCCCAAACCTGCTTACATTCTGAGATCGGGCATTGACTCTTTTTTTTTTTTTGCAAGATTATTGGACAATTAGTGAAAATTTCCAAAAGTACTAACCAGGCCTATTAGATAATTACTGAAAAAATCCAAAAGTACTAACCTGGCCCAAACCTGCTTACATTCTGAGATCGGGCATTGAGTCTTTTTTATTTATTTATTTTTTTTTTTGCAAGATTATTGGACAATTAGTGAAAATTTCCAAAAGTACTAACCAGGCCTATTAGATAATTACTGAAAAAATCCAAAAGTACTAACCTGGCCCAAAACTGCTTACATTCTGAGATCCGGCATTGACTCTTTTTTTTTTTTTTTTTTTTTGCAAGATTATTGGACAATTAGTGAACATTTCCAAAAGTACTAACCAGGCCTATTAGATAATTACTGAAAAAATCCAAAATTACTAACCTGGCCCAAACCTGCTTAGATTTGGAGATCAGTTGAGATCGGGCATAGCCAGGATGGTATGGCCATAAGCGAAGGAAGCTGCAAAGAGAGGGCTATTTAAAGATCAGCCACTATAATCGCCAGTGCTTTATATAAGAAGGGAAGGAAACCCAAAAGCTTACAGCACCTGGTATTCCCAGGCGGTCTCCCATCCAAGTACTAACCAGGCCCAAACCTGCTTAGCTTCCGAGATCAGACGAGATCGGGCACAGCCAGGTTGGTATGGCCGTAAGCGAAGGAGGCTGCAAAGAGAGGGCTATTTAAAGATCAGCCACTATAATCGCCAGTGCATTATATAAGTAGGGAAGGAAACCCAAAAGCTTACAGCACCTGGTATTCCCAAAAGTACTAACCAGGCCTATTAGATAATTACTGAAAAAATCCAAAAGTACTAACCTGGCCCAAACCTGCTTACATTCTGAGGTCGGGCATTGACTCTTTTTTGTTTTTTTACAAGATTATTAGACAATTAGTGAATTTTTCCAAAAGTACTAACCAGGCCTATTAGATAATTACTGAAAAAATCCAAAAGTACTAACCTGGCCCAAACCTGCTTACATTCTGAGATCGGGCATTGACTCTTTTTTTTTTTTTTTTGCAAGATGATTGGACAATTAGTGACAATTTCCAAAAGTACTAACCAGCCCTATTAGATAATTACTGAAAAAATCCAAAAGTACTAACCTGGCCCAAACCTGCTTACATTCTGAGATCGAGCATTGACTCTTTTTTTTTTTTTTTTGCAAGATTATTGGACAATTAGTGAACATTTCCAAAAGTACTAACCAGGCCTATTAGATAATTACTGAAAAAATCCAAAAGTACTTACCTGGCCCAAACCTGCTTACATTCTGAGATCGGCATTGACTCTTTTTTGTTTTTTTACAAGATTATTAGACAATAAGTGAATTTTTCCAAAAGTACTAACCATGCCTATTAGATAATTACTGAAAAAATCCAAAAGTACTTACCTGGCCCAAACCTGCTTACATTCTGAGATCGGGCATTGACTTTTTTTTTTTTTTGCAAGATTATTGGACAATTAGTGAAAATTTCCAAAAGTACTAACCAGGCCTATTAGATAATTACTGAAAAAATCCAAAAGTACTAACCTGGCCCAAACCTGCTTACATTCTGAGATCGGGCATTGACTCTTTTTTTTTTTTTTTTTTTTGCAATATTATTGGACAATTAGTGAACATTTCCAAAAGTTCTAACCAGGCCTATTAGATAATTACTGAAAAAATCCAAAAGTACTAACCTGGCCCAAACCTGCTTACATTCTGAGATCGGGCATTGACTCTTTTTTGTTTTTTTACAAGATTATTAGACAATAAGTGAATTTTTCCAAAAGTACTAACCATGCCTATTAGATATTTACTGAAAAAATCCAAAAGTACTAACCTGGCCCAAACCTGCTTACATTCTGAGATCGGGCATTGACTCTTTTTTGTTTTTTTACAAGATTATTAGACAATAAGTGAATTTTTCCAAAAGTACTAACCATGCCTATTAGATATTTACTGAAAAAATCCAAAAGTACTAACCTGGCCCAAACCTGCTTACATTCTGAGATCGGGCATTGACTCTTTTTTTTTTTTTTGCAAGATTATTGGACAATTAGTGACAATTTCCAAAAGTACTAACCAGCCCTATTAGATAATTACTGAAAAAATCCAAAAGTACTAACCTGGCCCAAACCTGCTTACATTCTGAGATCGAGCATTGACTCTTTTTTTTTTTTTGTTGCAAGATTATTGGACAATTAGTGAACATTTCCAAAAGTACTAACCAGGCCTATTAGATAATTACTGAAAAAATCCAAAAGTACTAACCTGGCCCAAACCTGCTTACATTCTGAAATCGGGCATGGACTCTTTTTTTTTTTTTTTTTTTGCAAGATTATTGGACAATTAGTGAAAATTTCCAAAAGTACTAACCAGGCCTATTAGATAATTACTGAAAAATCCAAAAGTACTAACCTGGCCCAAACCTGCTTAGATTTGGAGATCAGTTGAGATCGGGCATAGCCAGGATGGTATGGCCATAAGCGAAGGAGGCTGCAAAGAGAGGGCTATTTAAAGATCAGCCACTATAATCACCAGTGCTTTATATAAGTAGGGAAGGAAACCCAAAAGCTTACAGCACCTGGTATTCCCAAAAATACTAACCAGGTCTATTAGATAATTACTTAAAAAATCCAAAAGTACTAACCTGGCCCAAACCTGCTTACATTCTGAGATCGGGCATTGACTTTTTTTTTTTTTTTGCAAGATTATTGGACAATTAGTGAAAATTTCCTAAAGTACTAACCAGGCCTATTAGATAATTACTGAAAAAATCCAAAAGTACTAACCTGGCCCAAACCTGCTTAGATTTGGAGATCAGTTGAGATCGGGCATAGCCAGGATGGTATGGCCATAAGCGAAGGAGGCTGCAAAGAGAGGGCTATTTAAAGATCAGCCACTATAATCGCCAGTGCATTATATAAGTAGGGAAGGAAACCCAAAAGCTTACAGCACCTGGTATTCCCAGGCGGTCTCCCATCCAAGTACTAACCAGGCCCAAACCTGCTTAGCTTCCGAGATCAGACGAGATCGGGCATAGCCAGGTTGGTATGGCCGTAAGCGAACGAGGCTGCAAAGAGAGGGCTATTTAAAGATCAGCCACTATAATCGCCAGTGCATTATATAAGTAGGGAAGGAAACCCAAAAGCTTACAGCACCTGGTATTCCCAAAAGTACTAACCAGGCCTATTAGATAATTACTGAAAAAATCCAAAAGTACTAACCTGGCCCAAACCTGCTTACATTCTGAGATCGGGCATTGACTCTTTTTTTTTTTTTTTTGCAAGATTATTGGACAATTAGTGAAAATTTCCAAAAGTACTAAACAGGCCTATTAGATAATTACTGAAAAAATCCAAAAGTACTAACCTGGCCCAAACCGGCTTACATTCTGAGATCGGGCATTGACTCTTTTTTTTTTTTTTTTGCAAGATTATTGGACAATTAGTGAAAATTTCCAAAAGTACTAAACAGGCCTATTAGATAATTACTGAAAAATCCAAAAGTACTAACCTGGCCCAAAACTGCTTACATTCTGAGATCGGGCATTGACTCTTTTTTTTTTTTTTTACAAGATTATTAGACAATTAGTGAATGTTTCCAAAATTACTAACCAGGCCTATTAGATAATTACTGAAAAATCCAAAAGTACTAACCTGGCCCAAACCTGCTTAGATTTGGAGATCACTTGAGATCGGGCATAGCCAGGATGGTATGGCCATAAGCTAAGGAGGCTGCAAAGAGAGGGCTATTTAAAGATCAGCCACTATATTCGCCAGTGCTTTATATAAGTAGGGAAGGAAACCCAAAAGCTTACAGCACCTGGTATTCCCAAAAGTACTAACCAGGCCTATTAGATAATTACTGAAAAAATCCAAAAGTACTAACCTGGCCCAAACCTGCTTACATTCTGAGATCGGGCATTGACTTTTTTTTTTTCTTTTTTTTTTGCAAGATTATTGGACAATTAGTGAAAATTTCCTAAAGTACTAACCAGGCCTATTAGATAGTTACTGAAAAAATCCAAAAGTACTAACCTGGCCCAAAACTGCTTACATTCTGGGATCGGGCATTGACTCTTTTTTTTTTTTTTACAAGATTATTAGACAATTAGTGAATTTTTCCAAAAGTACTAACCTGGCCCAAACCTGCTAACATTCTGAGATCGGGCATTGACTCTTTTGTTTTTTTTTTTACAAGATTATTAGACAATTAGTGAATTTTTCCAAAAGTACTAACCAGGCCTATTAGATAATTACTGAAAAAAATCCAAAAGTACTAACCTGGCCCAAACCTGCTAACATTCTGAGATCGGGCATTGACTCTTTTTTTTTTTTTTTTTTTTTTTTTTTTACAAGATTATTAGACAATTAGTGAATTTTTCCAAAAGTACTAATCAGGCCTATTAGATAATTACTGAAAAAATCCAAAAGTACTTACCTGGCCCAAACCTGCTTACATTCTAAGATCGGGCATTGACTCTTTTTTTTTTGCAAGATTATTGGACAATTAGTGAAAATTTCCTAAAGTACTAACCAGGCCTATTAGATAATTACTGAAAAAATCCAAAAGTACTAACCTGGCCCAAACCTGCTTACATTCTGAGATCGGGCATTGACTTTTTTTTTTCTTTTTTTTTTGCAAGATTATTGGACAATTAGTGAAAATTTCCTAAAGTACTAACCAGGCCTATTAGATAGTTACTGAAAAAATCCAAAAGTACTAACCTGGCCCAAAACTGCTTACATTCTGGGATCGGGCATTGACTCTTTTTTTTTTTTTTACAAGATTATTAGACAATTAGTGAATTTTTCCAAAAGTACTAACCTGGCCCAAACCTGCTAACATTCTGAGATCGGGCATTGACTCTTTTTTTTTTTTTTTACAAGATTATTAGACAATTAGTGAATTTTTCCAAAAGTACTAACCAGGCCTATTAGATAATTACTGAAAAAAATCCAAAAGTACTAACCTGGCCCAAACCTGCTAACATTCTGAGATCGGGCATTGACTCTTTTTTTTTTTTTTTTTTTTTTTACAAGATTATTAGACAATTAGTGAATTTTTCCAAAAGTACTAATCAGGCCTATTAGATAATTACTGAAAAAATCCAAAAGTACTTACCTGGCCCAAACCTGCTTACATTCTAAGATCGGGCATTGACTCTTTTTTTTTTGCAAGATTATTGGACAATTAGTGAAAAATTCCAGAAGTACTAACCAGGCCTATTAGATAATTACTGAAAAATCCAAAAGTACTAACCTGGCCCAAACCTGCTTAGATTTGGAGATCAGTTGAGATCGGGCATAGCCAGGATGGTATGGCCATAAGCGAAGAAGGCTGCAAAGAGAGGGCTATTTAAAGATCAGCCACTATAATCGCCAGTGCTTTATATAAGTAGGGAAGGAAACCCAAAAGCTTACAGCACCTGGTATTCCCAAAAGTACTAACCAGGCCTATTAGATAATTACTGAAAAAATCCAAAAGTACTAACCTGGCCCAAACCTGCTTAGATTTGGAGATCAGTTGAGATCGGGCATAGCCAGGATGTTATGGCCATAAGCGAAGAAGGCTGCAAAAAGAGGGCTATTTAAAGATCAGCCACTATAATCGCCAGTGCTTTATATAGGTAGGGAAGGAAACCCAAAATCTGACAGCACCTGGTATTCCCAGGCGGTCTCCCATCCAAGTACTAACCAGGCCCAAACCTGCTTAGCTTCCGAGATCAGACGAGATCGGGCATAGCCAGGTTGGTATGGCTGTAAGCGAAGGAGGCTGCAAAGAGAGGGCTATTTAAAGATCGGCCACTATAATCGCCAGTGCATTATATAAGTAGGGAAGGAAACCCAAAAGCTTACAGCACCTGGTATTCCCAAAAGTACTAACCAGGCCTATTAGATAATTACTGAAAAAATCCAAAAGTACTAACCTGGCCCAAACCTGCTTACATTCTGAGATCGGGCATTGACTTTTTTTTTTTTTTTTGCAAGATTATTGGACAATTAGTGAAAATTTCCTAAAGTACTAACCAGGACTATTAGATAATTACTGAAAAAATCCAAAAGTACTAACCTGGCCCAAACCTGCTTACATTCTGAGATCGGGCATTGACTCTTTTTTTTTTTTTTTGCAAGATTATTGGACAATTAGTGAACATTTCCAAAAGTGCTAACCAGGCCTATTAGATAATTACTGAAAAAATCCAAAAGTACTAACCTGGCCCAAACCCGCTTACATTCTGAGATCGGGCATTGACTTTTTTTTTTGCAAGATTATTGGACAATTAGTGAAAATTTCCTAAAGTACTAACCAGGCCTATTAGATAATTACTGAAAAAATCCAAAAGTACTTACCTGGCCAGAACCTGCTTACATTCTGAGATCGGGCATTGACTCTTTTTTTTTTTTTTTTTACAAGATAATTAGACAATTAGTGAATTTTTCCAAAAGTACTAACCAGGCCTATTAGATAATTACTGAAAAATCCAAAAGTACTAACCTGGCCCAAAACTGCTTACATTCTGAGATCGGGCATTGACTCTTTTTTTTTTTTTTTACAAGATTATTAGACAATTAGTGAATGTTTCCAAAATTACTAACTAGGCCTATTAGATAATTACTGAAAAATCTAAAAGTACTAACCTGGCCCAAACCTGCTTAGATTTGGAGATCACTTGAGATCGGGAATAGCCAGGATGGTATGGCCATAAGCTAAGGAGGCTGCAAAGAGAGGGCTATTTAAAGATCAGCCACTATATTCGCCAGTGCTTTATATAAGTAGGGAAGGAAACCCAAAAGCTTACAGCACCTGGTATTCCCAAAAGTACTAACCAGGCCTATTAGATAATTACTGAAAAAATCCAAAAGTACTAACCTGGCCCAAACCTGCTTACATTCTGAGATCGGGCATTGACTTTTTTTTTTTTTTTTTTTGCAAGATTATTGGACAATTAGTGAAAATTTCCTAAAGTACTAACCAGGCCTATTAGATAATTACTGAAAAAATCCAAAAGTACTAACCTGGCCCAAACCTGCTTACATTCTGAGATCGGGCATTGACTCTTTTTTTTTTTTTTTTTTTTACAAGATAATTAGACAATTAGTGAATTTTTCCAAAAGTACTAACCAGGCCTATTAGATAATTACTGAAAAATCCAAAAGTACTAACCTGGCCCAAAACTGCTTACATTCTGAGATCGGGCATTGACTCTTTTTTTTTTTTTTTTTGCAAGATTATTGGACAATTAGTGAACATTTCCAAAAGTACTAACCTGGCCCAAACCTGCTTACATTCTGAGATCGGGCATTGACTCTTTTTTTTTTTTTTTTTGCAAGATTATTGGACAATTAGTGAACATTTCCAAAAGTACTAACCAGGCCTATTAGATAATTACTGAAAAAATCCAAAAGTACTAACCTGGCCCAAACCTGCTTACATTCTGAGATCGGGCATTGACTCTTTTTTTTTTTTTTTTTGCAAGATTATTGGACAATTAGTGAAAATTTCCTAAAGTACTAACCAGGCCTATTAGATAATTACTGAAAAAATCCAAAAGTACTAACCTGGCCCAAACCTGCTTACATTCTGAGATCGGGCATTGACTCTTTTTTTTTTTTTGCAAGATTATTGGACAATTAGTGAAAATTTCCAAAAGTACTAACCAGGCCTATTAGATAATTACTGAAAAAATCCAAAAGTACTTACCTGGCCCAAACCTGCTTACATTCTGAGATCGGGCATTGACTCTTTTTTTTTTTTGCAAGATTATTGGACAATTAGTGAAAATTTCCAAAAGTACTAACCAGGCCTATTAGATAATTACTGAAAAAATCCAAAAGTACTAACCTAGCCCAAACCCGCTTACATTCTGAGATCGGGCATTGACTTTTTTTTTTTTTTTTTTGCAAGATTATTGGACAATTAGTGAAAATTTCCTAAAGTACTAACCAGGCCTATTAGATAATTACTGAAAAAATCCAAAAGTACTTACCTGGCCAGAACCTGCTTACATTCTGAGATCGGGCATTGACTTTTTTTTTTTTTTTTGCAAGATTATTGGACAATTAGTGAAAATTTCCTAAAGTACTAACCAGGCCTATTAGATAATTACTGAAAAAATCCAAAAGTACTAACCTGGCCCAAACCTGCTTACATTCTGAGATCGGGCATTGACTCTTTTTTTTTTTTTTTTTTACAAGATAATTAGACAATTAGTGAATTTTT
>NC_081763.1:1255000-1272500 GCF_963082965.1 Carassius carassius
TTCCTAAAGTACTAACCAGGCTTATTAGATAATTACTGAAAAAATCCAAAAGTACTTACCTGGCCCAAACCTGCTTACATTCTGAGATCGGGCATTGACTTTTTTTTTTTTTTTTTGCAAGATTATTGGACAATTAGTGAAAATTTCCTAAAGTACTAACCAGGCCTATTAGATAATTACTGAAAAAATCCAAAAGTACTAACCTGGCCCAAACCTGCTTACATTCTGAGATCGGGCATTGACTCTTTTTTTTTTTGTTTTTACAAGATAATTAGACAATTAGTGAATTTTTCCAAAAGTACTAACCAGGCCTATTAGATAATTACTGAAAAATCCAAAAGTACTAACCTGGCCCAAAACTGCTTACATTCTGAGATCGGGCATTGACTCTTTTTTTTTTTTTTTTTTTACAAGATTATTAGACAATTAGTGAATTTTTCCAAAAGTACTAACCAGGCCTATTAGATAATTACTGAAAAAAATCCAAAAGTACTAACCTGGCCCAAACCTGCTAACATTCTGAGATCGGGCATTGACTCTTTTTTTTTTTTTTTTTTTTTACAAGATTATTAGACAATTATTGAATTTTTCCAAAAGTACTAACCAGGCCTATTAGATAATTACTGAAAAAAATCCAAACGTACTTACCTGGCCCAAACCTGCTTACATTCTAAGATCGGGCATTGACTCTTTTTTTTTTTGCAAGATTATTGGACAATTAGTGAAAATTTCCAGAAGTACTAACCAGGCCTATTAGATAATTACTGAAAAATCCAAAAGTACTAACCTGGCCCAAACCTGCTTAGATTTGGAGATCAGTTGAGATCGGGCATAGCCAGGATGGTATGGCCATAAGCGAAGAAGGCTGCAAAGAGAGGGCTATTTAAAGATCGGCCACTATAATCGCCAGTGCATTATATAAGTAGGGAAGGAAACCCAAAAGCTTACAGCACCTGGTATTCCCAAAAGTACTAACCAGGCCTATCAGATAATTACTGAAAAAATCCAAAAGTACTAACCTGGCCCAAACCTGCTTACATTCTGAGATCGGGCATTGACTTTTTTTTTTTTTTTTGCAAGATTATTGGACAATTAGTGAAAATTTCCTAAAGTACTAACCAGGCCTATTAGATAATTACTGAAAAAATCAAAAAGTACTAACCTTGCCAAAAACTGCTTACATTCTGAGATCGAGCATTGACTCTTTTTTTTTTTTTTTACAAGATTATTAGACAATTAGTGAATTTTTCCAAAAGTTCTAACCAGGCCTATTAGATAATTACTGAAAAAAATCCAAAAGTACTAACCTGGCCCAAACCTGCTTACATTCTGAGATCGGGCATTGACTCTTTTTTTTTTTTTTTTCAAGATTATTGGACAATTAGTGAACATTTCCAAAAGTACTAACCAGGCCTATTAGATAATTACTGAAAAAATCCAAAAGTACTTACCTGGCCCAAACCTGCTTACATTCTGAGATCGGGCATTGACTCTTTTTTTTTTTTTTTGCAAGATTATTGGACAATTAGTGAAAATTTCCTAAAGTACTAACCAGGCCTATTAGATAATTACTGAAAAAATCCAAAAGTACTAACCTGGCCCAAACCTGCTTACATTCTGAGATCGGGCATTGACTCTTTTTTGTTTTTTTACAAGATTATTAGACAATTAGTGAATTTTTCCAAAAGTACTAACCAGGCCTATTAGATATTTACTGAAAAAATCCAAAAGTACTAACCTGGCCCAAACCTGCTAACATTCTGAGGTCGGGCATTGACTCTTTTTTTTTTTTTGCAAGATTATTGGACAATTAGTGAAAATTTCCAAAAGTACTAACCTGGCCCAAACCTGCTTAGCTTCCGAGATCAGACGAGATCGGGCATAGCCAGGTTGGTATGGCCGTAAGCGAAGGAGGCTGCAAAGAGAGGGCTATTTAAAGATCAGCCTCTATAATCGCCAGTGCTTTATATAAGTAGGGAAGGAAACCCAAAAGCTTACAGCACCTGGTATTCCCAAAAGTACTAACCAGGCCTATTAGATAATTACTGAAAAAATCCAAAAGTACTAACCTGGCCCAAACCTGCTTAGATTTGGAGATCAGTTGAGATCGGGCATAGCCAGGATGGTATGGCCATAAGCGAAGAAGGCTGCAAAGAGAGGGCTATTTAAAAATCAGCCACTATAATCACCAGTGCTTTATATAGGTAGGGAAGGAAACCCAAAATCTTACAGCACCTGGTATTCCCAGGCGGTCTCCCATCCAAGTACTAACCAGGCCCAAACCTGCTTAGCTTCCGAGATCAGACGAGATCGGGCATAGCCAGGTTGGTATGGCCGTAAGCGAAGGAGGCTGCAAAGAGAGGGCTATTTAAAGATCGGCCACTATAATCGCCAGTGCATTATATAAGTAGGGAAGGAAACCCAAAAGCTTACAGCACCTGGTATTCCCAAAAGTACTAACCAGGCCTATCAGATAATTACTGAAAAAATCCAAAAGTACTAACCTGGCCCAAACCTGCTTACATTCTGAGATCGGGCATTGACTTTTTTTTTTTTTTTTACAAGATTATTGGACAATTAGTGAAAATTTCCTAAAGTACTAACCAGGCCTATTAGATAATTACTGAAAAAATCCAAAAGTACTAACCTGGCCAAAAACTGCTTACATTCTGAGATCGGGCATTGACTCTTTTTTTTTTTTTTTACAAGATTATTAGACAATTAGTGAATTTTTCCAAAAGTTCTAACCAGGCCTATTAGATAATTACTGAAAAAAATCCAAAAGTACTAACCTGGCCCAAACCTGCTAACATTCTGAGATCGGGCATTGACTCTTTTTTTTTTTTTTTACAAGATTATTAGACAATTAGTGAATTTTTCCAAAAGTACTAATCAGGTCTATTAGATAATTACTGAAAAAATCCAAAAGTATTTACCTGGCCCAAACCTGCTTACATTCTAAGATCGGGCATTGACTCATTTTTTTTTTTTTGCAAGATTATTGGACAATTAGTGAAAATTTCCAAAAGTACTAACCAGGCCTATTAGATAATTACTGAAAAATCCAAAAGTACTAACCTGGCCCAAACCTGCTTAGATTTGGAGACCAGTTGAGATCGGGCATAGCCAGGATGGTATGGCCATAAGCGAAGGAGGCTGCAAAGAGAGGGCTATTTAAAGATCAGCCACTATAATCGCCAGTGCTTTATATAAGTAGGGAAGGAAACCCAAAAGCTTACAGCACCTGGTATTCCCAAAAATACTAACCAGGTCTATTAGATAATTACTGAAAAAATCCAAAAGTACTAACCTGGCCCAAACCTGCTTACATTCTGAGATCGGGCATTGACTCTTTTTTTTTTTTTTTCAAGATTATTGGACAATTAGTGAACATTTCCAAAAGTACTAACCAGGCCTATTAGATAATTAGTGAAAAAATCCAAAAGTACTAACCAGGCCCAAACCTGCTTAGATTTGGAGATCAGTTGAGATCGGGCATAGCCAGGATGGTATGGCCATAAGGAGGCTGCAAAGAGAGGGCCATTTAAAGATCAGCCACTATAATCGCCAGTGCTTTACATAAGTAGGGAAGGAAACCCAAAAGCTTACAGCACCTGGTATTCCCAAAAGTACTAACCAGGCCTATTAGATAATTACTGAAAATATCCAAAAGTACTAACCTGGCCCAAACCTGCTTAGATTTGGAGATCAGTTGAGATCGGGCATAGCCAGGATGGTATGGCCATAAGCGAAGAAGGCTGCAAAGAGAGGGCTATTTAAAGATCAGCCACTATAATCGCCAGTGCTTTATATAGGTAGGGAAGGAAACCCAAAATCTTACAGCACCTGGTATTCCCAGGCGGTCTCCCATCCAAGTACTAACCAGGCCCAAACCGGCTTAGCTTCCGAAATCAGACGAGATCGGGCATAGCCAGGTTGCTATGGCCGTAAGCCAAGGAGGCTGCAAAGAGAGGGCTATTTAAAGATCAGCCACTATAATCGCCAGTGCATTATATAAGTAGGGAAGGAAACCCAAAAGCTTACAGCACCTGGTATTCCCAAAAGTACTAACCAGGCCTATTAGATAATTACTGAAAAAATCCAAAAGTACTAACCTGGCCCAAACCTGCTTACATTCTGAGATCGGGCATTGACTCTTTTTTTTTTTTTTTTTTCAAGATTATTGGACAATTAGTGAAAATTTCCTAAAGTACTAACCAGGCCTATTAGATAATTACTGAAAAAATCCAAAAGAACTAACCTGGCCCAAAACTGCTTACATTCTGAGATCGGGCATTGACTCTTTTTTTTTTTTTTTACAAGATTATTAGACAATTAGTGAATTTTTCCAAAAGTACTAACCAGGCCTATTAGATAATTACTGAAAAAAATCCAAAAGTACTAACCTGGCCCAAACCTGCTAACATTCTGAGATCGGGCATTGACTCTTTTTTTTTTTTTACAAGATTATTAGACAATTAGTGAATTTTTCCAAAAGTACTAATCAGGTCTATTAGATAATTACTGAAAAAATCCAAAAGTACTTACCTGGCCCAAACCTGCTTACATTCTAAGATCGGGCACTGACTCTTTTTTTTTTTGCAAGATTATTGGACAATTAGTGAAAATTTCCAAAAGTACTAACCTGGCCCAAACCTGCTTAGCTTCCGAGATCAGACGAGATCGGGCATAGCCAGGTTGGTATGGCCGTAAGCGAAGGAGGCTGCAAAGAGAGGGCTATTTAAAGATCAGCCTCTATAATCGCCAGTGCTTTATATAAGTAGGGAAGGAAACCCAAAAGCTTACAGCACCTGGTATTCCCAAAAGTACTAACCAGGCCTATTAGATAATTACTGAAAAAATCCAAAAGTACTAACCTGGCCCAAACCTGCTTAGATTTGGAGATCAGTTGAGATCAGCATAGCCAGGATGGTATGGCCATAAGCGAAGAAGGCTGCAAAGAGAGGGCTATTTAAAAATCAGCCACTATAATCGCCAGTGCTTTATATAGGTAGGGAAGGAAACCCAAAATCTTACAGCACCTGGTATTCCCAGGCGGTCTCCCATCCAAGTACTAACCAGGCCCAAACCTGCTTAGCTTCCGAGATCAGACGAGATCGGGCATAGCCAGGTTGGTATGGCCGTAAGCGAAGGAGGCTGCAAAGAGAGGGCTATTTAAAGATCGGCCACTATAATCGCCAGTGCATTATATAAGTAGGGAAGGAAACCCAAAAGCTTACAGCACCTGGTATTCCCAAAAGTACTAACCAGGCCTATCAGATAATTACTGAAAAAATCCAAAAGTACTAACCTGGCCCAAACCTGCTTACATTCTGAGATCGGGCATTGACTTTTTTTTTTTTTTTTGCACGATTATTGGACAATTAGTGAAAATTTCCTAAAGTACTAACCAGGCCTATTAGATAATTACTGAAAAAATCAAAAAGTACTAACCTGGCCAAAAACTGCTTACATTCTGAGATCGAGCATTGACTCTTTTTTTTTTTTTTACAAGATTATTAGACAATTAGTGAATTTTTCCAAAAGTTCTAACCAGGCCTATTAGATAATTACTGAAAAAAATCCAAAAGTACTAACCTGGCCCAAACCTGCTTACATTCTGAGATCGGGCATTGACTCTTTTTTTTTTTTTTTTCAAGATTATTGGACAATTAGTGAACATTTCCAAAAGTACTAACCAGGCCTATTAGATAATTACTGAAAAAATCCAAAAGTACTTACCTGGCCCAAACCTGCTTACATTCTGAGATCGGGCATTGACTCTTTTTTTTTTTTTTTGCAAGATTATTGGACAATTAGTGAAAATTTCCTAAAGTACTAACCAGGCCTATTAGATAATTACTGAAAAAATCCAAAAGTACTAACCTGGCCCAAACCTGCTTACATTCTGAGATCGGGCATTGACTCTTTTTTGTTTTTTTACAAGATTATTAGACAATTAGTGAATTTTTCCAAAAGTACTAACCAGGCCTATTAGATATTTACTGAAAAAATCCAAAAGTACTAACCTGGCCCAAACCTGCTAACATTCTGAGGTCGGGCATTGACTCTTTTTTTTTTTTTGCAAGATTATTGGACAATTAGTGAAAATTTCCAAAAGTACTAACCAGGCCTATTAGATAATTACTGAAAAAATCCAAAAGTACTAACTTGGCCCAAACCTGCTTACATTCTGAGATCGGGCATTGACTCTTTTTTTTTTTTTTTTTGCAAGATTATTGGACAATTAGTGAACATTTCCAAAAGTACTAACCAGGCCTATTAAATAATTACTGAAAAAATCCAAAAGTACTTACCTGGCCCAAACCTGGTTACATTCTGAGATCGGGCATTGAGTTTTTTTTTTTTTTTTTTGCAAGATTATTGGACAATTAGTGAAAAAATCCAAAAGTACTAACCAGGCCCAAACCTGCTTAGATTTGGAGATCAGTTGAGATCGGGCATAGCCAGGATGGTATGGCCATAAGCGAAGGAGGCTGCAAAGAGAGGGCCATTTAAAGATCAGCCACTATAATCGCCAGTGCTTTATATAAGTAGGGAAGGAAACCCAAAAGCTTACAGCACCTGGTATTCCCAGGCGGTCTCCCATCCAAGTACTAACCAGGCCCAAACCTGCTTAGCTTCCGAGATCGAAACGAGATCGGGCATAGCCAGGTTGGTATGGCCGTAAGTGAAGGAGGCTGCAAAGAGAGGGCTATTTAAAGATCAGCCACTATAATCGCCAGTGCTTTATATAAGTAGGGCAGGAAACCCAAAAGCTTACAGCACCTGGTATTCCCAGGCGGTCTCCCATCCAAGTACTAACCAGGCCCAAACCTGCTTAGATTCCGAGATCAGACGAGATCGGGCATAGCCAGGTTGGTATGGCCGTAAGCGAAGGAAGCTGCAAAGAGAGGGCTATTTAAAGATCAGCCACTATAATCGCCAGTGCACTATATAAGTAGGGAAGGAAACCCAAAAGCTTACAGCACCTGGTATTCCCAAAAGTACTAACCAGGCCTATTAGATAATTACTGAAAAAATCCAAAAGTACTAACCTGGCCCAAACCTGCTTACATTCTGAGATCGGGCATTGACTCTTTTTTGTTTTTTTACAAGATTATTAGACAATTAGTGAATTTTTCCAAAAGTACTAACCAGGCCTATTAGATATTTACTGAAAAAATCCAAAAGTACTAACCTGGCCGAAACCTGCTAACATTCTGAGGTCGGGCATTGACTCTTTTTTTTTTTTTTTGCAAGATTATTGGACAATTAGTGAAAATTTCCAAAAGTACTAACCAGGCCTATTAGATAATTACTGAAAAAATCCAAAAGTACTAACCTGGCCCAAACCTGCTTACATTCTGAGATCGGGCATTGACTCTTTTTTTTTTTTTTGCAAGATTATTGGACAATTAGTGAAAATTTCCAAAAGTACTAACCAGGCCTATTAGATAATTACTGAAAAAATCCAAAAGTACTAACCTGGCCCAAACCTGCTTAGATTTGGAGATCAGTTGAGATCGGGCATAGCCAGGATGGTATGGCCATAAGCGTAAGAGGCTGCAAAGAGAGGGCTATTTAAAGATCAGCCACTATAATCGCCAGTGCTTTATATAAGTAGGGAAGGAAACCCAAAAGCTTACAGCACCTTGTATTCCCAGGCGGTCTCCCATCCAAGTACTAACCAGGCCCAAACCTGCTTAGCTTCCGAGATCAGACGAAATCGGGCATAGCCAGGTTGGTTTGGCCGTAAGCGAAGGAGGCTGAAAAGAGAGGGCTATTTAAAGATCAGCCACTATAATCGCCAGTGCATTATATAAGTAGGGAAGGAAACCCAAAAGCTTATAGCACCTGGTATTCCCAAAAGTACTAACCAGGCCTATTAGATAATTACTGAAAAAATCCAAAAGTACTAACCTGGCCCAAACCTGCTTACATTCTGAGATCGGGCATTGAATTTTTTTTTTTTTTTTTTTGCAAGATTATTGGACAATTAGTGAAAATTTCCTAAAGTACTAACAAGGCCTATTAGATAATTACTGAAAAAATCCAAAAGTACTAACCTGGCCCAAACCTGCTTACATTCTGAGATCGGGCATTGACTCTTTTTTTTTTTTTTTTTGCAAGATTATTGGACAATTAGTGAAAATTTCCTAAAGTACTAACCAGGCCTATTAGATAATTACTGAAAAAATCCAAAAGTACTAACCTGGCCAAAAACTGCTTACATTCTGAGATCGGGCATTGACTCTTTTTTTTTTTTTTTACAAGATTATTAGACAATTAGTGAATTTTTCCAAAAGTACTAACCAGGCCTATTAGATAATTACTGAAAAAAATCCAAAAGTACTAACCTGGCCCAAACCTGCTTAGATTTGGAGATCAGTTGAGATCGGGCATAGCCAGGATGGTATGGCCATAAGCGAAGAAGGCTGCAAAGAGAGGGCTATTTAAAGATCAGCCACTATAATCGCCAGTGCTTTATATAGGTAGGGAAGGAAACCCAAAATCTTACAGCACCTGGTATTCCCAGGCGGTCTCCCATCCAAGTACTAACCAGGCCCAAACCTGCTTAGCTTCCGAAATCAGACGAGATCGGGCATAGCCAGGTTGCTATGGCCGTAAGCGAAGGAGGCTGCAAAGAGAGGGCTATTTAAAGATCAGCCACTATAATCGCCAGTGCATTATATAAGTAGGGAAGGAAACCCAAAAGCTTACAGCACCTGGTATTCCCAAAAGTACTAACCAGGCCTATTAGATAATTACTGAAAAAATCCAAAAGTACTAACCTGGCTCAAACCTGCTTACATTCTGAGATCGGGCATTGACTCTTTTTTTTTTTTTTTTGCAAGATTATTGGACAATTAGTGAAAATTTCCTAAAGTACTAACCAGGCCTATTAGATAATTACTGAAAAAATCCAAAAGTACTAACCTGGCCCAAAACTGCTTACATTCTGAGATCGGGCATTGACTCTTTTTTTTTTTTTTTACAAGATTATTAGACAATTAGTGAATTTTTCCAAAAGTACTAACCAGGCCTATTAGATAATTACTGAAAAAAATCCAAAAGTACTAACCTGGCCCAAACCTGCTAACATTCTGAGATCGGGCATTGACTCTTTTTTTTTTTTTTTACAAGATTATTAGACAATTAGTGAATTTTTCCAAAAGTATCAATCAGGCCTATTAGATAATTACTGAAAAAATCCAAAAGTACTAACCTGGCCCAAACCTGCTTACATTCTGAGATCGGGCATTGACTCTTTTTTTTTTTTTTTTTTGCAAGATTATTGGACAATTAGTGAAAATTTCCAAAAGTACTAACCAGGCCTATTAGATAATTACTGAAAAATCCAAAAGTACTAACCTGGCCCAAACCTGCTTAGCTTCCGAGATCAGACGAGATCGGGCATAGCAAGGTTGGTATGGCCGTAAGCGAAGGAGGCTGCAAAGAGAGGGCTATTTAAAGATCAGCCTCTATAATCGCCAGTGCTTTATATAAGTAAGGAAGGAAACCCAAAATCTTACAGCACCTGGTATTCCCAAAAGTACTAACCAGGCCTATTAGATAATTATTGAAAAAATCCAAAAGTACTAACCTGGCCCAAACCTGCTTACATTCCGAGATCGGGCATTGACTCTTTTTTTTTTTTTTTTTGCAAGATTATTGGACAATTAGTGAACATTTCCAAAAGTACTAACCAGGCCTATTAGATAATTACTGAAAAAATCTAAAAGTACTAACCTGGCCCAAACCTGCTTACATTCTGAGATCGGGCATTGACTCTTTTTTTTTTTTTTTGCAAGATTATTGGACAATTAGTGAAAATTTCATAAAGTACTAACCAGGCCTATTAGATAATTACTGAAAAAACCAAAAGTACTAACCTTGCCCAAACCTGCTTAGATTTGGAGATCAGTTGAGATCGGGCATAGCCAGGATGGTATGGCCATAAGCGAAGGAGGCTGCAAAGAGAGGGCTATTTAAAGATCAGCCACTATAATCGCCTGTGCTTTATATAAGTAGGGAAGGAAACCCAAAAGCTTACAGCACCTGGTATTCCCAGGCGGTCTCCCATCCAAGTACTAACCAGGCCCAAACCTGCTTAGCTTCGGAGATCAGACGAGATCGGCATAGCCAGGTTGGTATGGCCATAAGCGAACGAGGCTGCAAAGAGAGGGCTATTTAAAGATCAGCCTCTATAATCGCCAATGCATTATATAAGCAGGGAAGGAAACCCAAAAGCTTACAGCACCTGGTATTCCCAAAAGTACTAACCAGGCCTATTACATAATTACTGAAAAAATCCAAAAGTACTAACCTGGCCCAAACCTGCTTACATTCTGACATCGGGCATTGACTCTTTTTTGTTTTTTTACAAGATTATTAAACAATTAGTGAATTTTTCCAAAAGTACTAACCAGGCCTATTAGATATTTACTGAAAAATTCCAAAAGTACTAACCTGGCCCAAACCTGCTAACATTCTGAGGTCGGGCATTGACTCTTTTTTTTTTTTTGCAAGATTATTGGACAATTAGTGAAAATTTCCAAAAGTACTAACCAGACCTATTATATAATTACTGAAAAAATCCAAAAGTACTAACCTGGCCCAAACCTGCTTACATTTGGAGATTAGTTGAGATCGGGCATAGCCAGGATGGTATGGCCATAAGCGAAGGAGGCTGCAAAGAGAGGGCTATTTAAAGATCAGCCACTATAATCGCCAGTGCTTTATATAAGTAGGGAAGGAAACCCAAAAGCTTACAGCACCTGGTATTCCCAGGGGGTCTCCCATCCAAGTACTAACCAGGCCCAAACCTGCTTAGCTTCCGAGATCAGACGAGATAAGGCATAGCCAGGTTGGTATGGCCGTAAGCGAAGGAGGCTGCAAAGAGAGGGCTATTTAAAGATCAGCCACTATAATCGCCAGTGCATTATATAAGTAGGGAAGGAAACCCAAAAGCTTACAGCACCTGGTATTCCCAAAAGTACTAACCAGGCCTATTAGATAATTACTGAAAAAATCCAAAAGTACTAACCTGGCCCAAACCTGCTTACATTCTGAGATCGGGCATTGACTCTTTTTTGTTTTTTTACAAGATTATTAGACAATTAGTGAATTTTTCCAAAAGAACTAACCAGGCCTATTAGATATTTACTGAAAAAATCCAAAAGAACTAACCTGGCCCAAACCTGCTAACATTCTGAGGTCGGGCATTGACTCTTTTTTTTTTTTGCAAGATTATTGGACAATTAGTGAAAATTTCCAAAAGTACTAACCAGGCCTATTAGATAATTACTGAAAAAATCCAAAAGTACTAAACTGGCCCAAACCTGCTTACATTCTGAGATCGGGCATTGATTCTTTTTTTTTTTTTTTTGCAAGATTATTGGACAATTCGTGAAAATTTCCTAAAGTACTAACCAGGCCTATTAGATAATTATTGAAAAATTCCAAAATTACTAACCTGGCCCAAACCTGCTTACATTCTGAGATCGGGAATTGACTCTTTTTTTTTTTTTTTTCCAAGATTATTGGACAATTAGTGAACATTTCCAAAAGTACTAACCAGGCCTATTAGATAATTACTGAAAAAATCCAGAAGTACTAACCTGGCCCAAACCTGCTTAGATTTGGAGATCAGTTGAGATCGGGCATAGCCAGGATGGTATGGCCATAAGCGAAGAAGGCTGCAAAGAGAGGGCTATTTAAAAATCAGCCACTATAATTGCCAGTGCTTTATATAGGTAGGGAAGGAAACCCAAAATCTTACAGCACCTGGTATTCCCAGGCGGTCTCCCATCCAAGTACTAACCAGGCCCAAACCTGTTTAGCTTCCGAGATCAGACGAGATCGGGCATAGCCAGGTTGGTATGGCCGTAAGCAAAGGAGGCTGCAAAGAGAGGGCTATTTAAAGATCGGCCACTATAATCGCCAGTGCATTATATAAGTAGAGAAGGAAACCCAAAAGCTTACAGCACCTGGTATTCCCAAAAGTACTAACCAGGCCTATCAGATAATTACTGAAAAAATCCAAAAGTACTAACCTGGCCCAAACCTGCTTACATTCTGAGATCGGGCATTGAATTTTTTTTTTTTTTTTTTTTTTTTTGCAAGATTATTGGACAATTAGTGAAAATTTCCTAAAGTACTAACAAGGCCTATTAGATAATTACTGAAAAAATCCAAAAGTACTAACCTGGCCCAAACCTGCTTACATTCTGAGATCGGGCATTGACTTTTTTTTTTTTTTTTTGCAAGATTATTGGACAATTAGTGAAAATTTCCTAAAGTACTAACCAGGCCTATTAGATAATTACTGAAAAAATCCAAAAGTACTAACCTGGCCAAAAACTGCTTACATTCTGAGATCGGGCATTGATTCTTTTTTTTTTTTACAAGATTATTAGACAATTAGTGAATTTTTCCAAAAGTACTAACCAGGCCTATTAGATAATTACTGAAAAAAATCCAAAAGTACTAACCTGGCCCAAACCTGCTAACATTCTGAGATCGGGCATTGACTCTTTTTTTTTTTTTTTTTTTACAAGATTAGTAGACAATTAGTGAATTTTTCCAAAAGTATTAACCAGGCCTATTAGATAATTACTGAAAAAAAAATCCAAAAGTACTTACCTGGCCCAAACCTGCTTACATTCTAAGATCGGGCATTGACTCTTTTTTTTTTTGCAAGATTATTGGACAATTAGTGAAAATTTCCAGAAGTACTAACCAGGCCTATTAGATAATTACTGATAAATCCAAAAGTACTAACCTGGCCCAAACCTGCTTAGATTTGGAGATCAGTTGAGATCGGGCATAGCCAGGATGGTATGGCCATAAGCGAAGAAGGCTGCAAAGAGAGGGCTATTTAAAGTTCAGCCACTATAATCGCCAGTGCTTTATATAAGTAGGGAAGGAAACCCAAAAGCTTACAGCACCTGGTATTCCCAAAAGTACTAACCAGGCCTATTAGATAATTACTGAAAATATCCAAAAGTACTAACCTGGCCCAAACCTGCTTAGATTTGGAGATCAGTTGAGATCGGGCATAGCCAGGATGGTATGGCCATAAGCGAAGAAGGCTGCAATGAGAGGGCTATTTAAAGATCAGCCACTATAATCGCCAGTGCTTTATATAGGTAGGGAAGGAAACCCAAAATCTTACAGCACCTGGTATTCCCAGGCGGTCTCCCATCCAAGTACTAACCAGGCCCAAACCTGCTTAGCTTCCGAAATCAGACGAGATCGGGCATAGCCAGGTTGCTATGGCCGTAAGCGAAGGAGGCTGCAAAGAGAGGGCTATTTAAAGATCAGCCACTATAATCGCCAGTGCATTATATAAGTAGGGAAGGAAACCCAAAAGCTTACAGCACCTGGTATTCCCAAAAGTACTAACCAGGCCTATTAGATAATTACTGAAAAAATCCAAAAGTACTAACCTGGCCCAAACCTGCTTACATTCTGAGATCGGGCATTGACTCTTTTTTTTTGCAAGATTATTGGACAATTAGTGAAAATTTCCTAAAGTACTAACCAGGCCTATTAGATAATTACTGAAAAAATCCAATAGTACTAACCTGGCCCAAAACTGCTTACATTCTGAGATCGGGCATTGACTCTTTTTTTTTTTTTTTACAAGATTATTAGACAATTAGTGAATTTTTCCAAAAGTACTAACCAGGCCTATTAGATAATTACTGAAAAAAATCCAAAAGTACTAACCTGGCCCAAACCTGCTAACATTCTGAGATCGGGCATTGACTCTTTTTTTTTTTTTTTTACAAGATTATTAGACAATTAGTGAATTTTTCCAAAAGTATCAATCAGGTCTATTAGATAATTACTGAAAAAATCCAAAAGTTCTTACCTGGCCCAAACCTGCTTACATTCTAAGATCGGGCATTGACTCTTTTTTTTTTTTTTGCAAGATTATTGGACAATTAGTGAAAATTTCCAAAAGTACTAACCAGGCCTATTAGATAATTACTGAAAAATCCAAAAGTACTAACCTGGCCCAAACCTGCTTAGCTTCCGAGATCAGACGAGATCGGGCATAGCAAGGTTGGTATGGCCGTAAGCGAAGGAGGCTGCAAAGAGAGGGCTATTTAAAGATCAGCCTCTATAATCGCCAGTGCTTTATATAAGTAGGGAAGGAAACCCAAAATCTTACAGCACCTGGTATTCCCAAAAGTACTAACCAGGCCTATTAGATAATTATTGAAAAAATCCAAAAGTACTAACCTGGCCCAAACCTGCTTACATTCCGAGATCGGGCATTGACTCTTTTTTTTTTTTTTTTTTGCAAGATTATTGGACAATTAGTGAAAATTTCCTAAAGTACTAACAAGGCCTATTAGATAATTACTGAAAAAATCCAAAAGTACTAACCTGGCCCAAACCTGCTTACATTCTGAGATCGGGCATTGACTTTTTTTTTTTTTTTTTGCAAGATTATTGGACAATTAGTGAAAATTTCCTAAAGTACTAACCAGGCCTATTAGATAATTACTGAAAAAATCCAAAAGTACTAACCTGGCCAAAAACTGCTTACATTCTGAGATCGGGCATTGATTCTTTTTTTTTTTTACAAGATTATTAGACAATTAGTGAATTTTTCCAAAAGTACTAACCAGGCCTATTAGATAATTACTGAAAAAAATCCAAAAGTACTAACCTGGCCCAAACCTGCTAACATTCTGAGATCGGGCATTGACTCTTTTTTTTTTTTTTTTTTTACAAGATTAGTAGACAATTAGTGAATTTTTCCAAAAGTATTAACCAGGCCTATTAGATAATTACTGAAAAAAAAATCCAAAAGTACTTACCTGG
Organism: Carassius carassius; assembly: GCF_963082965.1. NCBI lineage: Eukaryota > Metazoa > Chordata > Actinopteri > Cypriniformes > Cyprinidae > Carassius > Carassius carassius. The sequence continues at coordinate 1,269,845 of NC_081763.1, forward strand.
CCCAAACCTGCTTACATTCTAAGATCGGGCATTGACTCTTTTTTTTTTTGCAAGATTATTGGACAATTAGTGAAAATTTCCAGAAGTACTAACCAGGCCTATTAGATAATTACTGATAAATCCAAAAGTACTAACCTGGCCCAAACCTGCTTAGATTTGGAGATCAGTTGAGATCGGGCATAGCCAGGATGGTATGGCCATAAGCGAAGAAGGCTGCAAAGAGAGGGCTATTTAAAGTTCAGCCACTATAATCGCCAGTGCTTTATATAAGTAGGGAAGGAAACCCAAAAGCTTACAGCACCTGGTATTCCCAAAAGTACTAACCAGGCCTATTAGATAATTACTGAAAATATCCAAAAGTACTAACCTGGCCCAAACCTGCTTAGATTTGGAGATCAGTTGAGATCGGGCATAGCCAGGATGGTATGGCCATAAGCGAAGAAGGCTGCAATGAGAGGGCTATTTAAAGATCAGCCACTATAATCGCCAGTGCTTTATATAGGTAGGGAAGGAAACCCAAAATCTTACAGCACCTGGTATTCCCAGGCGGTCTCCCATCCAAGCACTAACCAGGCCCAAACCTGCTTAGCTTCCGAAATCAGACGAGATCGGGCATAGCCAGGTTGCTATGGCCGTAAGCGAAGGAGGCTGCAAAGAGAGGGCTATTTAAAGATCAGCCACTATAATCGCCAGTGCATTATATAAGTAGGGAAGGAAACCCAAAAGCTTACAGCACCTGGTATTCCCAAAAGTACTAACCAGGCCTATTAGATAATTACTGAAAAAATCCAAAAGTACTAACCTGGCCCAAACCTGCTTACATTCTGAGATCGGGCATTGACTCTTTTTTTTTGCAAGATTATTGGACAATTAGTGAAAATTTCCTAAAGTACTAACCAGGCCTATTAGATAATTACTGAAAAAATCCAATAGTACTAACCTGGCCCAAAACTGCTTACATTCTGAGATCGGGCATTGACTCTTTTTTTTTTTTTTTACAAGATTATTAGACAATTAGTGAATTTTTCCAAAAGTACTAACCAGGCCTATTAGATAATTACTGAAAAAAATCCAAAAGTACTAACCTGGCCCAAACCTGCTAACATTCTGAGATCGGGCATTGACTCTTTTTTTTTTTTTTTTACAAGATTATTAGACAATTAGTGAATTTTTCCAAAAGTATCAATCAGGTCTATTAGATAATTACTGAAAAAATCCAAAAGTACTTACCTGGCCCAAACCTGCTTACATTCTAAGATCGGGCATTGACTCTTTTTTTTTTTTTTGCAAGATTATTGGACAATTAGTGAAAATTTCCAAAAGTACTAACCAGGCCTATTAGATAATTACTGAAAAATCCAAAAGTACTAACCTGGCCCAAACCTGCTTAGCTTCCGAGATCAGACGAGATCGGGCATAGCAAGGTTGGTATGGCCGTAAGCGAAGGAGGCTGCAAAGAGAGGGCTATTTAAAGATCAGCCTCTATAATCGCCAGTGCTTTATATAAGTAGGGAAGGAAACCCAAAATCTTACAGCACCTGGTATTCCCAAAAGTACTAACCAGGCCTATTAGATAATTATTGAAAAAATCCAAAAGTACTAACCTGGCCCAAACCTGCTTACATTCCGAGATCGGGCATTGACTCTTTTTTTTTTTTTTTTGCAAGATTATTGGACAATTAGTGAACATTTCCAAAAGTACTAACCAGGCCTATTAGATAATTACTGAAAAAATCTAAAAGTACTAACCTGGCCCAAACCTGCTTACATTCTGAGATCGGGCATTGACTCTTTTTTTTTTTTTTTTGCAAGATTATTGGACAATTAGTGAAAATTTCATAAAGTACTAACCAGGCCTATTAGATAATTACTGAAAAAACCAAAAGTACTAACCTTGCCCAAACCTGCTTAGATTTGGAGATCAGTTGAGATCGGGCATAGCCAGGATGGTATGGCCATAAGCGAAGGAGGCTGCAAAGAGAGGGCTATTTAAAGATCAGCCACTATAATCGCCAGTGCTTTATATAAGTAGGGAAGGAAACCCAAAAGCTTACAGCACCTGGTATTCCCAGGCGGTCTCCCATCCAAGTACTAACCAGGCCCAAACCTGCTTAGCTTTGGAGATCAGACGAGATCGGCATAGCCAGGTTGGTATGGCCATAAGCGAACGAGGCTGCAAAGAGAGGGCTATTTAAAGATCAGCCTCTATAATCGCCAATGCATTATATAAGCAGGGAAGGAAACCCAAAAGCTTACAGCACCTGGTATTCCCAAAAGTACTAACCAGGCCTATTACATAATTACTGAAAAAATCCAAAAGTACTAACCTGGCCCAAACCTGCTTACATTCTGACATCGGGCATTGACTCTTTTTTGTTTTTTTACAAGATTATTAGACAATTAGTGAATTTTTCCAAAAGTACTAACCAGGCCTATTAGATATTTACTGAAAAATTCCAAAAGTACTAACCTGGCCCAAACCTGCTAACATTCTGAGGTCGGGCATTGACTCTTTTTTTTTTTTGCAAGATTATTGGACAATTAGTGAAAATTTCCAAAAGTACTAACCAGACCTATTATATAATTACTGAAAAAATCCAAAAGTACTAACCTGGCCCAAACCTGCTTACATTTGGAGATTAGTTGAGATCGGGCA
>NC_081763.1:1275000-1287500 GCF_963082965.1 Carassius carassius
TTTTTTTTGCAAGATTATTGGACACTTAGTGAAAATTTCCAAAAGTACTAACCAGGCCTATTAGATAATTACTGAAAAAATCCAAAAGTACTAACCTGGCCCAAACCTGCTAACATTCTGAGGTCGGGCATTGACTCTTTTTTTTTTTTTTTGCAAGATTATTGGACAATTAGTGAAAATTTCCAAAAGTACTAACCAGGCCTATTAGATAATTACTGAAAAAATCCAAAAGTACTAACCTGGCCCAAACCTGCTTACATTCTGAGATCGGGCATTGACTCTTTTTTTTTTTTTTTTGCAAGATTATTGGACAATTAGTGAAAATTTCCAAAAGTACTAACCAGGCCTATTAGATAATTAATGAAAAAATCCAAAAGTACTAACCTGGCCCAAACCTGCTTAGATTTGGAGATCAGTTGAGATCGGGCATAGCAAGGATGGTATGGCCATAAGCGAAGGAGGCTGCAAAGAGAGGGCTATTTAAAGATCAGCCACTATAATCGCCAGTGCTTTATATAAGTAGGGAAGGAAACCCAAAAGCTTACAGGACCTGGTATTCCCAGGCGGTCTCCCATCCAAGTACTAACCAGGCCCAAACCTGCTTAGCTTCCGAGATCAGACGAGATCGGGCATAGCCAGGTTGGTATGGCCGTAAGCGAAGGAGGCTGCAAAGAGAGGGCTATTTAAAGATCAGCCACTATAATCGCCAGTGCATTATATAAGTAGGGAAGGAAACCCAGAAGCTTACAGCACCTGGTATTCCCAAAAGTACTATCCAGGCCTATTAGATAATTACTGAAAAAATCCAAAAGTACTAACCTAGCCCAAACCTGCTTACATTCAGAGATCGGGAATTGACTCTTTTTTTTTTTTGCAAGATTATTGGACAATTGGTGAAAATTTCCAAAAGTACTAACCAGGCCTATTAGATAATTACTGAAAAAATCCAAAAGTACTAACCTGACCCAAACCTGCTTACATTCTGAGATCGGGCATTGACTCTTTTTTTTTTTTTTTTCAAGATTATTGGACAATTAGTGAAAATTTCCACAAGTACTAACCAGGCCTATTAGATAATTACTGAAAAAATCCAAAAGGACTAACCTGGCCCAAACCTTTTTACATTCTGAGATCGGGCATTGACTCTTTTTTTTTTTTTTTTTGCAAGTTTATTGGACAATTAGTGAAAATTTCCTAAAGTACTAACCAGGCCTATTAGATAATTACTGAAAAAATCCAAAAGTACTAACCTGGCCCAAACCTGCTTAGATTTGGAGATCAGTTGAGATCGGGCATAGCCAGGATGGTATGGCCATAAGCGAAGGAGGCTGCAAAGAGAGGGCTATTTAAAGATCAGCCACTATAATCGCCAGTGCATTATATAAGTAGGGAAGGAAACCCAAAAGCTTACAGCACCTGGTATTCCCAAAAGTACTAACCAGGCCTATTAGATAATTACTGAAAAAATCCAAAAGTACTAACCTGGCCCAAACCTGCTTACATTCTGAGATCGGGCATTGACTCTTTTTTTTTTTTTTTTTTGCAAGATTATTGGACAATTAGTGAAAATTTCCAAAAGTACTAACCAGGCCTATTAGATAATTACTGAAAAAATCCAAAAGTACTAACCTGGCCCAAACCTGCTTAGCTTCCGAGATCAGACGAGATCGGGCATAGCCAGGTTGGTATGGCCGTAAGCGAAGGAGGCTGCAAACTGAGGGCTATTTAAAGATCAGCCACTATAATCGCCAGTGCATTATATAAGTAGGGAAGGAAACCCAAAAGCTTACAGCACCTGGTATTCCCAGGCGGTCTCCCATCCAAGTACTAACCAGGCCCAAACCTGCTTAGCTTCCGAGATCAGACGAGATCGGGCATAGCCAGGTTGGTATGGCCGTAAGCGAAGGAGGCTGCAAAGAGAGGGCTATTTAAAGATCAGCCACTATAATCGCCAGTGCATTATATAAGTAGGGAAGGAAACCCAGAAGCTTACAGCACCTGGTATTCCCAAAAGTACTATCCAGGCCTATTAGATAATTACTGAAAAAATCCAAAAGTACTAACCTGGCCCAAACCTGCTTACATTCTGAGATCAGGCATTGACTTTTTTTTTTTTTTTTTTTTTTGCAAGATTATTGGACAATTGGTGAAAATTTCCAAAAGTACTAACCAGGCCTATTAGATAATTAATGAAAAAATCCAAAAGTACTAACCTGGCCCAAACCTGCTTAGATTTGGAGATCAGTTGAGATCAGGCATAGCCAGGATGGTATGGCCATAAGCGAAGGAGGCTGCAAAGAGAGGGCTATTTAAAGATCAGCCACTATAATCGCCAGTGCTTTATATAAGTAGGGAAGGAAACCCAAAAGCTTACAGCACCTGGTATTCCCAGGCGGTCTCCCATCCAAGTACTAACAAGGACCAAACCTGCTTAGCTTCCGAGATCAGACGAGATCGGGCATAGCCAGGTTGGTATGGCCGTAAGCGAAGGAGGTTGCAAAGAGAGGGCTATTTAAAGATCAGCCACTATAATCGCCAGTGCATTATATAAGTAGGGAAGGAAACCCAAAAGCTTACAGCACCTGGTATTCCCAAAAGTACTAACCAGGCCTATTAGATAATTACTGAAAAAATCCAAAAGTACTAACCTGGCCCAAACCTGCTTACATTCTGAGATCGGGCATTGACTCTTTTTTTTTTTTTTGCAAGATTATTGGACAATTAGTGAAAATTTCCAAAAGTACTAACCAGGCCTATTAGATAATTACTGAAAAAATCCAAAAGTACTAACCTGGCCCAAACCTGCTTACATTCTGAGATCGGGCATTGACTCTTTTTTGTTTTTTTTGCAAGATTATTGGACAATTAGTGAAAATTTCCAAAAGTACTAACCAGGCCTGTTAGATAATTACTGAAAAAATCCAAAAGTACTAACCTGGCCCAAACCTGCTTAGATTTGGAGATCAGTTGAGATCAGGCATAGCCAGGATGGTATGTTCATAAGTGAAGGAGGCTGCAAAGAGAGGGCTATTCAAAGATCAGCCACTATAATTTCAAGTGCATTATATAAGTAGGGAAGGAAACCCAAAAGCTTACAGCACCTGGTATTCCCAGGCGGTCTCCCATCCAAGTACTAACCAGGCCCAAACCTGCTTAGCTTCCGAGATCAGACAAGATCGGGCATAGCCAGGTTGGTATGGCCGTAAGCGAAGGAGGCTGCAAAGAGAGGGCTATTTAAAGATCAGCCACTATAATCGCCAGTGCTTTATATAAGTAGGGAAGGAAACCCAAAAGCTTACAGCACCTGGTATTCCCAGGCGGTCTCCCATCCAAGTACTAACCAGGCCCAAACCTGCTTAGCTTCCGAGATCAGACGAGATCGGGCATAGCCAGGTTGGTATGGCCGTAGGTGAAGGAGGCTGCAAAGAGAGGGCTATTTAAAGATCAGCCACTATAATCGCCAGTGCATTATATAAGTAGGATAGGAAACCCAAAAGCTTACAGCACCTGGTATTCCCAAAAGTACTAACCAGGCCTATTAGATAATTACTGAAAAAATCCAAAAGTACTAACCTGGCCCAAACCTGCTTACATTCTGAGATCGGGCATTGACTCTTTTTTTTTTTTTTTTGCAAGATTATTGGACAATTAGTGAAAATTTCCAAAAGTACTAACCAGGCCTATTAGATAATTACTGAAAAAATCCAAAAGTACTAACCTGGCCCAAACCTGCTTACATTCTGAGATCGGGCGTTGACTCTTTTTTTTTTTTTTTTTGCAAGATTATTGGACAATTAGTGAAAATTTCCAAAAGAACTAACCAGGCCTATTAGATAATTACTGAAAAAATCCAAAAGTACTAACCGGGCCCAAACCTGCTTAGATTTGGAGATCAGTTGAGATCAGGCATAGCCAGGATGGTATGGCCATAAGCGAAGGAGGCTGCAAAGAGAGGGCTATTTAAAGATCAGCCACTATAATCGCCAGTGCTTTATATAAGTAGGGAAGGAAACCCAAAAGCTTACAGCACCTGGTATTCCCAGGCGGTCTCCCATCCAAGTACTAACCAGGCCCAAACCTGCTTAGCTTCCGAGATCAGACAAGATCGGGCATAGCCAGGTTGGTATGGCCGTAAGCGAAGGAGGCTGCAAAGAGAGGGCTATTTAAAGATCAGCCACTATAATCGCCAGTGCTTTATATAAGTAGGGAAGGAAACCCAAAAGCTTACAGCACCTGCTATTCCCAGGCGGTCTCCCATCCAAGTACTAACCAGGCCCAAACCTGCTTAGCTTCCGAGATCAGACGAGATCGGGCATAGCCAGGTTGGTATGGCCGTAGGTGAAGGAGGCTGCAAAGAGAGGGCTATTTAAAGATCAGCCACTATAATCGCCAGTGCATTATATAAGTAGGGTAGGAAACCCAAAAGCTTACAGCACCTGGTATTCCCAAAAGTACTAACCAGGCCTATTAGATAATTACTGAAAAAATCCAAAAGTACTAACCTGGCCCAAACCTGCTTACATTCTGAGATCGGGCATTGACTCTTTTTTTTTTTTTTGCAAGATTATTGGACAATTAGTGAAAATTTCCAAAAGTACTAACCAGGCCTATTAGATAATTACTGAAAAAATCCAAAAGTACTAACCTGGCCCAAACCTGCTTACATTCTGAGATCGGGCGTTGACTCTTTTTTTTTTTTTTTTTTGCAAGATTATTGGACAATTAGTGAAAATTTCCAAAAGTACTAACCAGGCCTATTAGATATTTACTGAAAAAATCCAAAAGTACTAACCTGGCCCAAACCTGCTTAGATTTGGAGATCAGTTGAGATCAGGCATAGCCAGGATGGTATGGCCATAAGTGAAGGAGGCTGCAAAGAGAGGGCTATTAAAAGATCAGCCACTATAATTTCCAGTGCATTATATAAGTAGGGAAGGAAACCCAAAAGCTTACAGCACCTGGTATTCCCAAAAGTACTAACCAGGCCTATTAGATAATTACTGAAAAAATCCAAAAGTACTAACCTGGCCCAAACCTGCTTACATTCTGAGATCGGGCATTGACTCTTTTTTTTTTTTTTTTTTGCAAGATTATTGGACAATTAGTGAAAATTTCCAAAAGTACTAACCAGGCCTATTAGATAATTACTGAAAAAATCCAAAAGTACTAACCTGGCCCAAACCTGCTTAGCTTCCGAGATCAGACGAGATCGGGCATAGCCAGGTTGGTATGGCCGTAAGCGAAGGAGGCTGCAAACTGAGGGCTATTTAAAGATCAGCCACTATAATCGCCAGTGCATTATATAAGTAGGGAAGGAAACCCAAAAGCTTACAGCACCTGGTATTCCCAGGCGGTCTCCCATCCAAGTACTAACCAGGCCCAAACCTGCTTAGCTTCCGAGATCAGACGAGATCGGGCATAGCCAGGTTGGTATGGCCGTAAGCGAAGGAGGCTGCAAAGAGAGGGCTATTTAAAGATCAGCCACTATAATCGCCAGTGCATTATATAAGTAGGGAAGGAAACCCAGAAGCTTACAGCACCTGGTATTCCCAAAAGTACTATCCAGGCCTATTAGATAATTACTGAAAAAATCCAAAAGTACTAACCTGGCCCAAACTTGCTTACATTCTGAGATCAGGCATTGACTTTTTTTTTTTTTTTTTTTTGCAAGATTATTGGACAATTGGTGAAAATTTCCAAAAGTACTAACCAGGCCTATTAGATAATTAATGAAAAAATCCAAAAGTACTAACCTGGCCCAAACCTGCTTAGATTTGGAGATCAGTTGAGATCAGGCATAGCCAGGATGGTATGGCCATAAGCGAAGGAGGCTGCAAAGAGAGGGCTATTTAAAGATCAGCCACTATAATCGCCAGTGCTTTATATAAGTAGGGAAGGAAACCCAAAAGCTTACAGCACCTGGTATTCCCAGGCGGTCTCCCATCCAAGTACTAACCAGGCCCAAACCTGCTTAGCTTCCGAGATCAGACAAGATCGGGCATAGCCAGGTTGGTATGGCCGTAAGCGAAGGAGGCTGCAAAGAGAGGGCTATTTAAAGATCAGCCACTATAATCGCCAGTGCTTTATATAAGTAGGGAAGGAAACCCAAAAGCTTACAGCACCTGCTATTCCCAGGCGGTCTCCCATCCAAGTACTAACCAGGCCCAAACCTGCTTAGCTTCCGAGATCAGACGAGATCGGGCATAGCCAGGTTGGTATGGCCGTAGGTGAAGGAGGCTGCAAAGAGAGGGCTATTTAAAGATCAGCCACTATAATCGCCAGTGCATTATATAAGTAGGGTAGGAAACCCAAAAGCTTACAGCACCTGGTATTCCCAAAAGTACTAACCAGGCCTATTAGATAATTACTGAAAAAATCCAAAAGTACTAACCTGGCCCAAACCTGCTTACATTCTGAGATCGGGCATTGACTCTTTTTTTTTTTTTTGCAAGATTATTGGACAATTAGTGAAAATTTCCAAAAGTACTAACCAGGCCTATTAGATAATTACTGAAAAAATCCAAAAGTACTAACCTGGCCCAAACCTGCTTACATTCTGAGATCGGGCGTTGACTCTTTTTTTTTTTTTTTTTTGCAAGATTATTGGACAATTAGTGAAAATTTCCAAAAGTACTAACCAGGCCTATTAGATATTTACTGAAAAAATCCAAAAGTACTAACCTGGCCCAAACCTGCTTAGATTTGGAGATCAGTTGAGATCAGGCATAGCCAGGATGGTATGGCCATAAGTGAAGGAGGCTGCAAAGAGAGGGCTATTAAAAGATCAGCCACTATAATTTCCAGTGCATTATATAAGTAGGGAAGGAAACCCAAAAGCTTACAGCACCTGGTATTCCCAAAAGTACTAACCAGGCCTATTAGATAATTACTGAAAAAATCCAAAAGTACTAACCTGGCCCAAACCTGCTTACATTCTGAGATCGGGCATTGACTCTTTTTTTTTTTTTTTTTTGCAAGATTATTGGACAATTAGTGAAAATTTCCAAAAGTACTAACCAGGCCTATTAGATAATTACTGAAAAAATCCAAAAGTACTAACCTGGCCCAAACCTGCTTAGCTTCCGAGATCAGACGAGATCGGGCATAGCCAGGTTGGTATGGCCGTAAGCGAAGGAGGCTGCAAACTGAGGGCTATTTAAAGATCAGCCACTATAATCGCCAGTGCATTATATAAGTAGGGAAGGAAACCCAAAAGCTTACAGCACCTGGTATTCCCAGGCGGTCTCCCATCCAAGTACTAACCAGGCCCAAACCTGCTTAGCTTCCGAGATCAGACGAGATCGGGCATAGCCAGGTTGGTATGGCCGTAAGCGAAGGAGGCTGCAAAGAGAGGGCTATTTAAAGATCAGCCACTATAATCGCCAGTGCATTATATAAGTAGGGAAGGAAACCCAGAAGCTTACAGCACCTGGTATTCCCAAAAGTACTATCCAGGCCTATTAGATAATTACTGAAAAAATCCAAAAGTACTAACCTGGCCCAAACTTGCTTACATTCTGAGATCAGGCATTGACTTTTTTTTTTTTTTTTTTTTGCAAGATTATTGGACAATTGGTGAAAATTTCCAAAAGTACTAACCAGGCCTATTAGATAATTAATGAAAAAATCCAAAAGTACTAACCTGGCCCAAACCTGCTTAGATTTGGAGATCAGTTGAGATCAGGCATAGCCAGGATGGTATGGCCATAAGCGAAGGAGGCTGCAAAGAGAGGGCTATTTAAAGATCAGCCACTATAATCGCCAGTGCTTTATATAAGTAGGGAAGGAAACCCAAAAGCTTACAGCACCTGGTATTCCCAGGCGGTCTCCCATCCAAGTACTAACAAGGACCAAACCTGCTTAGCTTCCGAGATCAGACGAGATCGGGCATAGCCAGGTTGGTATGGCCGTAAGCGAAGGAGGTTGCAAAGAGAGGGCTATTTAAAGATCAGCCACTATAATCGCCAGTGCATTATATAAGTAGGGAAGGAAACCCAAAAGCTTACAGCACCTGGTATTCCCAAAAGTACTAACCAGGCCTATTAGATAATTACTGAAAAAATCCAAAAGTACTAACCTGGCCCAAACCTGCTTACATTCTGAGATCGGGCATTGACTCTTTTTTTTTTTTTTGCAAGATTATTGGACAATTAGTGAAAATTTCCAAAAGTACTAACCAGGCCTATTAGATAATTACTGAAAAAATCCAAAAGTACTAACCTGGCCCAAACCTGCTTACATTCTGAGATCGGGCATTGACTCTTTTTTGTTTTTTTTGCAAGATTATTGGACAATTAGTGAAAATTTCCAAAAGTACTAACCAGGCCTGTTAGATAATTACTGAAAAAATCCAAAAGTACTAACCTGGCCCAAACCTGCTTAGATTTGGAGATCAGTTGAGATCAGGCATAGCCAGGATGGTATGTTCATAAGTGAAGGAGGCTGCAAAGAGAGGGCTATTAAAAGATCAGCCACTATAATTTCAAGTGCATTATATAAGTAGGGAAGGAAACCCAAAAGCTTACAGCACCTGGTATTCCCAGGCGGTCTCCCATCCAAGTACTAACCAGGCCCAAACCTGCTTAGCTTCCGAGATCAGACAAGATCGGGCATAGCCAGGTTGGTATGGCCGTAAGCGAAGGAGGCTGCAAAGAGAGGGCTATTTAAAGATCAGCCACTATAATCGCCAGTGCTTTATATAAGTAGGGAAGGAAACCCAAAAGCTTACAGCACCTGGTATTCCCAGGCGGTCTCCCATCCAAGTACTAACCAGGCCCAAACCTGCTTAGCTTCCGAGATCAGACGAGATCGGGCATAGCCAGGTTGGTATGGCCGTAGGTGAAGGAGGCTGCAAAGAGAGGGCTATTTAAAGATCAGCCACTATAATCGCCAGTGCATTATATAAGTAGGATAGGAAACCCAAAAGCTTACAGCACCTGGTATTCCCAAAAGTACTAACCAGGCCTATTAGATAATTACTGAAAAAATCCAAAAGTACTAACCTGGCCCAAACCTGCTTACATTCTGAGATCGGGCATTGACTCTTTTTTTTTTTTTTTGCAAGATTATTGGACAATTAGTGAAAATTTCCAAAAGTACTAACCAGGCCTATTAGATAATTACTGAAAAAATCCAAAAGTACTAACCTGGCCCAAACCTGCTTACATTCTGAGATCGGGCGTTGACTCTTTTTTTTTTTTTTTTTTGCAAGATTATTGGACAATTAGTGAAAATTTCCAAAAGAACTAACCAGGCCTATTAGATAATTACTGAAAAAATCCAAAAGTACTAACCGGGCCCAAACCTGCTTAGATTTCGAGATCAGTTGAGATCAGGCATAGCCAGGATGGTATGGCCATAAGCGAAGGAGGCTGCAAAGAGAGGGCTATTTAAAGATCAGCCACTATAATCGCCAGTGCTTTATATAAGTAGGGAAGGAAACCCAAAAGCTTACAGCACCTGGTATTCCCAGGCGGTCTCCCATCCAAGTACTAACCAGGCCCAAACCTGCTTAGCTTCCGAGATCAGACAAGATCGGGCATAGCCAGGTTGGTATGGCCGTAAGCGAAGGAGGCTGCAAAGAGAGGGCTATTTAAAGATCAGCCACTATAATCGCCAGTGCTTTATATAAGTAGGGAAGGAAACCCAAAAGCTTACAGCACCTGGTATTCCCAAAAGTACTAACCAGGCCTATTAGATAATTACTGAAAAAATCCAAAAGTACTAACCTGGCCCAAACCTGCTTAGATTTGGAGATCAGTTGAGATCAGGCATAGCCAGGATGGTATGGCCATAAGCGAAGGAGGCTGCAAAGAGAGGGCTATTTAAAGATCAGCCACTATAATCGCCAGTGCTTTATATAAGTAGGGAAGGAAACCCAAAAGCTTACAGCACCTGGTATTCCCAGGCGGTCTCCCATCCAAGTACTAACCAGGCCCAAACCTGCTTAGCTTCCGAGATCAGACAAGATCGGGCATAGCCAGGTTGGTATGGCCGTAAGCGAAGGAGGCTGCAAAGAGAGGGCTATTTAAAGATCAGCCACTATAATCGCCAGTGCTTTATATAAGTAGGGAAGGAAACCCAAAAGCTTACAGCACCTGCTATTCCCAGGCGGTCTCCCATCCAAGTACTAACCAGGCCCAAACCTGCTTAGCTTCCGAGATCAGACGAGATCGGGCATAGCCAGGTTGGTATGGCCGTAGGTGAAGGAGGCTGCAAAGAGAGGGCTATTTAAAGATCAGCCACTATAATCGCCAGTGCATTATATAAGTAGGGTAGGAAACCCAAAAGCTTACAGCACCTGGTATTCCCAAAAGTACTAACCAGGCCTATTAGATAATTACTGAAAAAATCCAAAAGTACTAACCTGGCCCAAACCTGCTTACATTCTGAGATCGGGCATTGACTCTTTTTTTTTTTTTTGCAAGATTATTGGACAATTAGTGAAAATTTCCAAAAGTACTAACCAGGCCTATTAGATAATTACTGAAAAAATCCAAAAGTACTAACCTGGCCCAAACCTGCTTACATTCTGAGATCGGGCGTTGACTCTTTTTTTTTTTTTTTTTTGCAAGATTATTGGACAATTAGTGAAAATTTCCAAAAGTACTAACCAGGCCTATTAGATATTTACTGAAAAAATCCAAAAGTACTAACCTGGCCCAAACCTGCTTAGATTTGGAGATCAGTTGAGATCAGGCATAGCCAGGATGGTATGGCCATAAGTGAAGGAGGCTGCAAAGAGAGGGCTATTAAAAGATCAGCCACTATAATTTCCAGTGCATTATATAAGTAGGGAAGGAAACCCAAAAGCTTACAGCACCTGGTATTCCCAAAAGTACTAACCAGGCCTATTAGATAATTACTGAAAAAATCCAAAAGTACTAACCTGGCCCAAAGCTGCTAACATTCTGAGGTCGGCCATTGACTCTTTTTTTTTTTTTTGCAAGATTATTGGACAATTAGTGAAAATTTCCAAAAGTACTAACCAGGCCTATTAGATAATTAATGAAAAAATCCAAAAGTACTAACCTGGCCCAAACCTGCTTAGATTTGGAGATCAGTTGAGATCGGGCATAGCCAGGATGGTATGGCCATAAGCGAAGGAGGCTGCAAAGAGAGGGCTATTTAAAGATCAGCCACTATAATCGCCAGTGCTTTATATAAGTAGGGAAGGAAACCCAAAAGCTTACAGCACCTGGTATTCCCAGGCGGTCTCCCATCCAAGTACTAACCAGGCCCAAACCTGCTTAGCTTCCGAGATCAGACGAGATCGGGCATAGCCAGGCTGGTATGGCCGCAAGCGAAGGAGGCTGCAAAGAGAGGGCTATTTAAAGATCAGCCACTATAATCGCCAGTGCATTATATAAGTAGGGAAGGAAACCCAAAAGCTTACAGCACCTGGTATTCCCAAAAGTACTAACCAAGCCTATTAGATAATTACTGAAAAAAATCCAAAAGTAGTAACCTGGCCCAAACCTGCTTACATTCTGAGATCGGGCATTGACTCTTTTTTTTTTTTTTTTGCAAGATTATTGGACAATTAGTGAAAATTTCCAAAAGTACTAACCAGGCCTATTAGATAATTAATGAAAAAATCCAAAAGTACTAACCTGGCCCAAACCTGCTTACATTCTGAGATCGGGCATTGACTCTTTTATTTTTTATTTTTGCAAGATTATTGGACAATTAGTGAAAATTTCCAAAAGAACTAACCAGGCCTATTAGATAATTACTGAAAAAATCCAAAAGTACTAACCGGGCCCAAACCTGCTTAGATTTGGAGATCAGTTGAGATCAGGCATAGCCAGGATGGTATGGCCATAAGCGAAGGAGGCTGCAAAGAGAGGGCTATTTAAAGATCAGCCACTATAATCGCCAGTGCTTTATATAAGTAGGGAAGGAAACCCAAAAGCTTACAGCACCTGGTATTCCCAGGCGGTCTCCCATCCAAGTACTAACCAGGCCCAAACCTGCTTAGCTTCCGAGATCAGACAAGATCGGGCATAGCCAGGTTGGTATGGCCGTAAGCGAAGGAGGCTGCAAAGAGAGGGCTATTTAAAGATCAGCCACTATAATCGCCAGTGCTTTATATAAGTAGGGAAGGAAACCCAAAAGCTTACAGCACCTGGTATTCCCAGGCGGTCTCCCATCCAAGTACTAACCAGGCCCAAACCTGCTTAGCTTCCGAGATCAGACGAGATCGGGCATAGCCAGGTTGGTATGGCCGTAGGTGAAGGAGGCTGCAAAGAGAGGGCTATTTAAAGATCAGCCACTATAATCGCCAGTGCATTATATAAGTAGGGTAGGAAACCCAAAAGCTTACAGCACCTGGTATTCCCAAAAGTACTAACCAGGCCTATTAGATAATTACTGAAAAAATCCAAAAGTACTAACCTGGCCCAAACCTGCTTACATTCTGAGATCGGGCATTGACTCTTTTTTTTTTTTTTTGCAAGATTATTGGACAATTAGTGAAAATTTCCAAAAGTACTAACCAG
>NC_081763.1:1292500-1295000 GCF_963082965.1 Carassius carassius
GCTTCCGAGATCAGACGAGATCGGGCATAGCCAGGTTGGTATGGCCGTAAGCCAAGGAGGCTGCAAAGAGAGGGCTATTTAAAGATCAGCCACTATAATCACCAGTGCATTATATAAGTAGGGAAGGAAACCCAAAAGCTTACAGCACCTGGTATTCCCAAAAGTACTAACCAGGCCCATTAGATAATTACTGAAAAAATCCAAAAGTACTAACCTGGCCCAAACCTGCTTACATTCTGAGATCGGGCAATGACTTTTTTTTTTTTTTTTTGCAAGATTATTGGACAATTAGTGAAAATTTCCAAAAGTACTAACCAGGCCTATTAGATAATTACTGAAAAAATCCAAAAGTACTAACCTGGCCCAAACCTGCTTAGATTTGGAGATCAGTTGAGATCAGGCATAGCCAGGATGGTATGGCCATAAGCGAAGGAGGCTGCAAAGAGAGGGCTATTTAAAGATCAGCCACTATAATCACCAGTGCTTTATATAAGTAGGGAAGGAAACCTAAAAGCTTACAGCACCTGGTATTCCCAGGCGGTCTCCCATCCAAGTACTAACCAGGCCCAAACCTGCTTAGCTTCCGAGATCAGACGAGATCGGGCATAGCCAGGTTGGTATGGCCGTAAGCGAAGGAGGCTGCAAAGAGAGGGCTATTTAAAGATCAGCCACTATAATCGCCAGTGCATTATATAAGTAGGGAAGGAAACCCAAAAGCTTACAGCACCTGGTATTCCCAAAAGTACTATCCAGGCCTATTAGATGTTTCTTTTTTTTTTTTTTTTTTTTTTTTTGCAAGATTATTGGACAATTAGTGAAAATTTCCAAAAGTACTAACCAGGCCTATTAGATAATTACTGAAAAAATCCAAAAGTACTAACCTGGCCCAAACCTGCTTAGATTTGGAGATCAGTTGAGATCGGGCATAGCCAGGATGGTATGGCCATAAGGGAAGGAGGCTGCAAAGAGAGGGCTATTTAAAGATCAGCCACTATAATCGCCAGTGCTTTATATAAGTAGGGAAGGAAACCCAAAAGCTTACAGCACCTGGTATTCCCAGGCGGTCTCCCATCCAAGTACTAACCAGGCCCAAACCTGCTTAGCTTCCGAGATCAGACAAGATCAGGCATAGCCAGGTTGGTATGGCCATAAGCGAAGGAGGCTGCAAAGAGTGGGCTATTTAAAGATCAGCCACTATAATCGCCAGTGCATTATATAAGTAGGGAAGGAAACCCAAAAGCTTACAGCACCTGGTATTCCCAAAAGTACTAACCAGGCCTATTAGATAATTACTGAAAAAATCCAAAAGTACTAACCTGGCCCAAACCTGCTTACATTCTGAGATCGGCCATTGACTCTTTTTTGTTTTTTTACAAGATTATTAGACAATTAGTGAATTTTTCCAAAAGTACTAACCAGGCCTATTAGATATTTACTGAAAAAATCCAAAAGTACTAACCTGGCCCAAACCTGCTAACATTCTGAGGTCGGGCATTGACTCTTTTTTTTTTTTTTTTTTGCAAGATTATTGGACAATTAGTGAAAATTTCCAAAAGTACTAACCAGGCCTATTAGATAATTACTGAAAAAATCCAAAAGTACTTACCTGGCCCAAACCTGCTTACATTCTGAGATCGGGCATTGACTCTTTTTTTTTTTTTGCAAGATTATTGGACAATTAGTGAAAATTTCCAAAAGTACTAACCAGGCCTATTAGATAATTACTGAAAAAATCAAAAAGTACTAACCTGGCCCAAACCTGCTTACATTCTGAGATCGGGCATTGACTCTTTTTTTTTTTTTTTTTTTTTTTTTGCAAGATTATTGGACAATTAGTGAAAATTTCCAAAAGTACTAACCTGGCCCAAACCTGCTTACATTCAGAGATCGGGCATTAACTCTTTTTTTTTTTTTTTTGCAAGATTATTGGACAATTAGTGAAAATTTCCAAAAGTACTAACCAGGCCTATTAGATAATTACTGAAAAAATCCAAAAGTACTAACCTGGCCCAAACCTGCTTAGATTTGGAGATCAGTTGAGATCAGGCATAGCCAGGATGGTATGGCCATGAGTGAAGGAGGCTGCAAAGAGAGGGCTATTTAAAGATCAGCCACTATAATCGCCAGTGCTTTATATAAGTAGGGAAGGAAACCCAAAAGCTTACAGCACCTGGTATTCCCAGGCGGTCTCCCATCCAAGTACTAACCAGGCCCAAACCTGCTTAGCTTCTGAGATCAGACGAGATCGGGCACAGCCAGGTTGGTATGGCCGTAAGCGAAGGAGGCTGCAAAGAGAGGGCTATTTAAAGATCAGCCACTATAATCGCCAGTGCTTTATATAAGTAGGGAAGGAAACCCAAAAGCTTACAGCACCTGGTATTCCCAAAAGTACTAACCAGGCCTATTAGATAATTACTGAAAAAATCCAAAAGTACTAACCTGGCCCAAACCTGCTTACATTCTGAGATCGGGCATTGACTCTTTTTTGTTTTTTTACAAG
>NC_081763.1:1300000-1330000 GCF_963082965.1 Carassius carassius
TCCCAGGCGGTCTCCCATCCAAGTACTAACCAGGCCCAAACCTGCTTAGCTTCCAAGATCAGACAAGATCAGGCATAGCCAGGTTGGTATGGCCATAAGCGAAGGAGGCTGCAAAGAGTGGGCTATTTAAAGATCAGCCACTATAATCGCCAGTGCATTATATAAGTAGGGAAGGAAACCCAAAAGGTTACAGCACCTGGTATTCCCAAAAGTACTAACCAGGCCTATTAGATAATTACTGAAAAAATCCAAAAGTACTAACCTGGCCCAAACCTGCTTACATTCTGAGATCGGCCATTGACTCTTTTTTGTTTTTTTACAAGATTATTAGACAATTAGTGAATTTTTCCAAAAGTACTAACCAGGCCTATTAGATATTTACTGAAAAAATCCAAAAGTACTAACCTGGCCCAAACCTGCTAACATTCTGAGGTCGGGCATTGACTCTTTTTTTTTTTTGCAAGATTATTGGACAATTAGTGAAAATTTCCAAAAGTACTAACCAGGCCTATTAGATAATTACTGAAAAAATCCAAAAGTACTTACCTGGCCCAAACCTGCTTACATTCTGAGATCGGGCATTGACTCTTTTTTTTTTTTTGCAAGATTATTGGACAATTAGTGAAAATTTCCAAAAGTACTAACCAGGCCTATTAGATAATTACTGAAAAAATCAAAAAGTACTAACCTGGCCCAAACCTGCTTACATTCTGAGATCGGGCATTGACTCTTTTTTTTTTTTTTTTTTTTTTTTTGCAAGATTATTGGACAATTAGTGAAAATTTCCAAAAGTACTAACCTGGCCCAAACCTGCTTACATTCAGAGATCGGGCATTAACTCTTTTTTTTTTTTTTTTGCAAGATTATTGGACAATTAGTGAAAATTTCCAAAAGTACTAACCAGGGGTCTCATTTATAAAACTATGCGTAGGATCTTTACTAAAAGTTTACGTGTGCCCAAAAGCCAAAAATGGCGTACGCCAAAAAATATTCCGATTTATAAAACCGTGCGTACGCACACCTGTAAGCAATGTTCCCTTTATAAATCACAGATCACCCGCAGATGTGCGTACGTGAACCAGCCTCATATCCCGCCCTGTACACGCCCATTTTTAACCATAAATAGTCAATGCAAATCACCTCATGATTGCTGATCAGCATGTAAATGAGAGTGGAATCCCATATATACCTGGAAAACTGGCATGCGACCCGCCAATTAATTAATCCAAGAAAGTGAAAACGTGCATTTCTGTTAGCCTAATTTTAATAATGGCGACAGGTGAGAAAAGAGGAAAAAAACGTAATTTCTCAGATACTGAGATTGAAACACTTGTAGGGGAGGTGGAGGCTCGGAAAACTGTGTTATTTGGTGGCCACAGCAGTGGGGTCACTAATAAAAAGAAGCAGTGCGAGTGGCAAAGTATTGCTTCTGCCGTCAATTGTGTCAGTGGGACAGAACGGACAGTTGCAGAATTAAAGAAAAAATGGTCCGACCTGAAGGTATACAAATTTTTTTTTTACCAACATATTACATTTGTGTTTTATTAGGCTATATACCTATATAAATAGCAATATTGATTTTCAAAAAGTTTTATTTACATGTGCTTACAGTATGCAAAATATGTGAAATAAAGATTCTCATTCATTCAAGGTGGAGGCAAAGAGAAAACTGTCCTCCCACCGCCAGAGCGTGGCTGCAACTGGTGGGGGCCCATGTACAGCTGATCTCACATCAGTGGACAGCAAAATCGCGGCTATAATTGGGGAGGTCAGCGTGTGTGGTATTGTGTCGGAAAAGGAGGGAGACACTGACGTGACTGAAACCACAGAGGAGCAAGGTTAAACCGATTTTTAATCATTAACGCTGTACATTTGAGTGTGTGGGGAAGCCAGCCATCACGTACTGCGCCTGCATTTAGTCTGTTCCCTACACTGCTATGTGTCAAGATAAAGGAATCATGTGTTGAACCAGGCCAGCGTGCCACAATGTTTGTGAGGGTCATGTTGGAGTCACATATGATTTGCACATTAATAGAATGCACATGCTTTCTATTAACATAAGCAAATTCATTTTCAGATGGTGCCCTTATAGCAACATGAGTGCAGTCAATTGCGCCGATTACATTTGGGAAACCAGACATTGCTGCAAATTGCGTTTTAATTTCGGCCTGTTCTCGCACAGTGTAGGGGAACCTGATGTATCGACTAACCATATTAAGTATACCATTTAAAACGACAGATATTATGGCACTCAGGGACGGCTGTGATATACCAGACCTATAGGGTGAGATGGTAGATTCCAATAGAATTATTTCATATACAAAAAGGTCTTAGAGACAAATTTGAGGATTACTTATTGTTTTTTTATATTATTAATTTACCTGTCTGCCAATTCCCGCTGGAAACAGCCGGTTGCCAAGAACCCCAGAGTGGTGAGGACTTGTATTTGGACTGGGATGGCATGGTTCCGGCGTGTTGCCCTCTCTAATACTGGACCCAATTCAGCACATAGATCCAAGAGCACAGCTCTAGGGAATCTAAATCGGCTTATTAGCCAGTCATCATCATGGGCCAGGAAATCATCATGGTCCCTGAAAACTCGTTCTCTCCTTATTCTGCCATTAGCGTAATCCTCCAACAGTGCCAGGAGTGCCATCATGAAGCATTACATACCCGGGTCACCGGAGAATTTATATGTTTCTAGCAAATAGACTGATCGTTAACACCTTGACAAAATCACTTAATTAATTTGTGGGCGAAAATTTAAGACGAAAATGTTATAGTGAACACATGCTTCTTGACGGTTTTGTAATGAACACCGTAATAGTTAGGACCGATGATGAGTAGCGATTGTGCTTCATGACTGTATTTGCAGACTTTGACATTTTATGATATAGGCTATGTACATTAAGGAAAATATTTCCTTTTTACACTGTGTTCTGCAGTTCTCTAATAAAAGGGTATTTCATGCTATTCTGTAGGCTATCACATGTATCGCGCCATGTCCTCCTGTGCTCCCGTTGTGGACAATGTGACTGTAAGGCAGCGCTGATTATTATTTTATTTTACTTTTAATACATTTTGAATTACGTTTGGATTTTACTAGATGTATATAGCCTAAAACAATCGGCACAAATAACACTGTTGGATTTAATCTTCATGATAATGTGGATATAACGTATGAAATGGAGTGAAAATTAAATGTCATTCATTCTTATAATCGTTCTTCTCACATTTATTTTCTACAATCTAACTTCAGTTCACGACCTCACCATCGGTGTCGCCAATTCCCTTTGTCTCCAGAATGTGCGTACGCACGGCTCAAAGTTTGCTTAAAGGTGCGCACATTCTCCCGTCAAGTTTGTTTTTTATAGATCACAACCTTTGCGTGGGAACTGGCGTACGTACGTTTCCAGCCCCGTTTTGTGCGTACGCACGCTTTATAAATGAGGCCCCAGGCCTATTAGATAATTACTGAAAAAATCCAAAAGTACTAACCTGGCCCAAACCTGCTTAGATTTGGAGATCAGTTGAGATCAGGCATAGCCAGGATGGTATGGCCATGAGTGAAGGAGGCTGCAAAGAGAGGGCTATTTAAAGATCAGCCACTATAATCGCCAGTGCTTTATATAAGTAGGGAAGGAAACCCAAAAGCTTACAGCACCTGGTATTCCCAGGCGGTCTCCCATCCAAGTACTAACCAGGCCCAAACCTGCTTAGCTTCTGAGATCAGACGAGATCGGGCACAGCCAGGTTGGTATGGCCGTAAGCGAAGGAGGCTGCAAAGAGAGGGCTATTTAAAGATCAGCCACTATAATCGCCAGTGCTTTATATAAGTAGGGAAGGAAACCCAAAAGCTTACAGCACCTGGTATTCCCAAAAGTACTAACCAGGCCTATTAGATAATTACTGAAAAAATCCAAAAGTACTAACCTGGCCCAAACCTGCTTACATTCTGAGATCGGGCATTGACTCTTTTTTGTTTTTTTACAAGATTATTAGACAATTAGTGAAAATTTCCAAAAGTACTAACCAGGCCTATTAGATAATTACTGAAAAAATCCAAAAGTACTAACCTGGCCCAAACCTGCTTACATTCTGAGATCGGGCATTGACTCTTTTTTTTTTGCAAGATTATCGGACAATTAGTGAAAATTTTAAAATTACTAACCAGGCCTATTAGATAATTACTGAAAAAATCCAAAAGTACTAACCTGGCCCAAACCTGCTTAGATTTGGAGATCAGTTGAGATCGGGCATAGCCAGGATGGTATGGCCATAAGCGAAGGAGGCTGCAAAGAGAGGGCTATTTAAAGATCAGCCACTATAATCGCCAGTGCTTTATATAAGTAGGGAAGGAAACCCAAAAGCTTACAGCACCTGGTATTCCCAGAAAGTCTCCCATCCAAGTACTAACCAGGCACAAACCTGCTTAGCTTCCGAGATCAGACAAGATCGGGCATAGCCAGGTTGGTATGGCCATAAGCGAAGGAGGCTGCAAAGAGAGGGCTATTTAAAGATCAGCCACTATAATCGCCAGTGCATTATATAAGTAGGGAAGGAAACCCAAAAGCTTACAGCACCTGGTATTCCCAAAAGTACTAACCAGGCCTATTAGATAATTACTGCTTACATTCTGAGATCGGGCATTGAGTCTTTTTTTTTTTTTTTTTTTGCAAGATTATTGGACAATTAGTGAAAATTTCCTAAAGTACTAACCAGGCCTATTAGATAATTAATGAAAAAATCCAAAAGTACTAACCTGGCCCAAACCTGCTTAGATTTGGAGATCAGTTGAGATCGGGCATAGCCAGGATGGTATGGCCATAAGCGAAGGAGGCTGCAAAGAGAGGGCTATTTAAAGATCAGCCACTATAATCGCCAGTGCTTTATATAAGTAGGGAAGGAAACCCAAAAGCTTACAGCACCTGGTATTCCCAAAAGTATTAACCAGGCCTATTAGATAATTACTGCTTACATTCTGAGATCGGGCATTGAGTCTTTTTTTTTTTTTTTTTTTTTGCAAGATTATTGGACAATTAGTGAAAATTTCCAAAAGTACTAACCTGGCCCAAACCTGCTTACATTCAGAGATCGGGCATTAACTCTTTTTTTTTTTTTTTTGCAAGATTATTGGACAATTAGTGAAAATTTCCAAAAGTACTAACCAGGCCTATTAGATAATTACTGAAAAAATCCAAAAGTACTAACCTGGCCCAAACCTGCTTAGATTTGGAGATCAGTTGAGATCAGGCATAGCCAGGATGGTATGGCCATGAGTGAAGGAGGCTGCAAAGAGAGGGCTATTTAAAGATCAGCCACTATAATCGCCAGTGCTTTATATAAGTAGGGAAGGAAACCCAAAAGCTTACAGCACCTGGTATTCCCAGGCGGTCTCCCATCCAAGTACTAACCAGGCCCAAACCTGCTTAGCTTCTGAGATCAGACGAGATCGGGCACAGCCAGGTTGGTATGGCCGTAAGCGAAGGAGGCTGCAAAGAGAGGGCTATTTAAAGATCAGCCACTATAATCGCCAGTGCTTTATATAAGTAGGGAAGGAAACCCAAAAGCTTACAGCACCTGGTATTCCCAAAAGTACTAACCAGGCCTATTAGATAATTACTGAAAAAATCCAAAAGTACTAACCTGGCCCAAACCTGCTTACATTCTGAGATCGGGCATTGAGTCTTTTTTTTTTTTTTTTTTGCAAGATTATCGGACAATTAGTGAAAATTTTAAAAATTACTAACCAGGCCTATTAGATAATTACTGAAAAAATCCAAAAGTACTAACCTGGCCCAAACCTGCTTAGATTTGGAGATCAGTTGAGATCGGGCATAGCCAGGATGGTATGGCCATAAGCGAAGGAGGCTGCAAAGAGAGGGCTATTTAAAGATCAGCCACTATAATCGCCAGTGCTTTATATAAGTAGGGAAGGAAACCCAAAAGCTTACAGCACCTGGTATTCCCAGAAAGTCTCCCATCCAAGTACTAACCAGGCACAAACCTGCTTAGCTTCCGAGATCAGACAAGATCGGGCATAGCCAGGTTGGTATGGCCATAAGCGAAGGAGGCTGCAAAGAGAGGGCTATTTAAAGATCAGCCACTATAATCGCCAGTGCATTATATAAGTAGGGAAGGAAACCCAAAAGCTTACAGCACCTGGTATTCCCAAAAGTACTAACCAGGCCTATTAGATAATTACTGCTTACATTCTGAGATCGGGCATTGAGTCTTTTTTTTTTTTTTTTTTTGCAAGATTATTGGACAATTAGTGAAAATTTCCTAAAGTACTAACCAGGCCTATTAGATAATTAATGAAAAAATCCAAAAGTACTAACCTGGCCCAAACCTGCTTAGATTTGGAGATCAGTTGAGATCGGGCATAGCCAGGATGGTATGGCCATAAGCGAAGGAGGCTGCAAAGAGAGGGCTATTTAAAGATCAGCCACTATAATCGCCAGTGCTTTATATAAGTAGGGAAGGAAACCCAAAAGCTTACAGCACCTGGTATTCCCAAAAGTATTAACCAGGCCTATTAGATAATTACTGCTTACATTCTGAGATCGGGCATTGAGTCTTTTTTTTTTTTTTTTTTTTTGCAAGATTATTGGACAATTAGTGAAAATTTCCTAAAGTACTAACCAGGCCTATTAGATAATTACTGAAAAAATCCAAAAGTACTAACCTGGCCCAAACCTGCTTACATTCTGAGATCGGGCATTGACTCTTTTTTTTTTTTTTTGCAAGATTATTTGACAATTAGTGAAAATTTCCTAAAGTACTAACCAGGCCTATTAGATAATTATTGAAAAAATCCAAAAGTACTAACCTGGCCCAAACCTGCTTACATTCTGAGATCGGGCATTGACTCTTTTTTTTTTTTTTTTTTGCAAGATTATTGGACAATTAGTGAAAATTTCCAAAAGTACTAAACAGGCCTATTAGATAATTACTGAAAAAAATCCAAAAGTACTAACCTGGCCCAAACCTGCTTACATTCTGAGATCGGGCATTGAGTCCTAAACAGGTGGGTTTTAAGTTTAGACCTAAAAAGAGTTTCATCTGCAGTTGTACGGATATCAGGGGGTAACTTGTTCCAAAGTCTTGGGGCAGCAACTGCAAATGCCTGATCACCCCAACGCTTGTACTTTGACCTTGGGACTTCTAAAACCAGTTGATTTGAAGACCGTAACGACCGGCTGTGCTCACGCAGGGTTAAAATCTCACTTATGTACTCCGGTGCTCGGCCATTTAGGGCCTTAAAAACGAACAACAAAATCTTAAAATCTATTCTAAACTGTACTGGAAGCCAGTGTAAGGAATAGAGGACAGGAGTAATGTGTACACGCTTAGGTGTATTTGTTAAAAACCGAGCGGCAGCATTTTGCACAAGTTGAAGTCGTGCAATAGAGCCTTGACTTAAACCTACATAGAGAGCATTACAATAATCCAACCTCGAACTAATAAAAGCATGAATCACCTTTTCTAGATCATGCCTATTAAGAAAAGGCTTAACTTTAGCTAGAAGACGAAGCTGAAAAAAACTCATTTTGACAATATTGCTGATTTGCTTGTCAAATTTCATGTCGCAATCAAAAGTAACCCCTAAATTTCTGACAGCAGGCTTAAGGTATGGAGCCAAAGCCCCCAAAGTCACCGCTGAACCGTTTGGGTTGCCGAAGATGATACACTCCGTTTTTTCATTATTTAAACTAAGAAAATTTTGTGACAACCACATCCTAATATCATCGATACAACTAAGTAGGGAGTCTAGTGCGACATTATCATTCGGTTTTAAAGGCAAATAAATCTGCAAGTCATCAGCATAACAGTGAAAGGATAGATTGTGCTTTCCTATAATACTCCCTAACGGCAACATATATAAAGAAAACAAGATTGGGCCAAGAATTGAACCCTGGGGTACCCCACAAGAAAGAGGAGCAGCCGACGAGGAGCATTCACCAATCATAACAGAGAAGCTCCTATCTGCTAAATAGGAGCTAAACCATTGAAGTGCCAAACCTCGAATGCCCACACAATGCTCAAGACGAGAGAGGAGGACTGCATGGTCCACCGTATCGAACGCTGCTGTGAGGTCCAAAAGCACTAACACAGCAGGACTCCCGGCATCCACAGACAAGGCAATATCATTATGTACTCTTAGCAGTGCAGACTCGGTACTGTGACGTGATCTAAAACCAGACTGAAATTTTTCGAGGACAGAATTTTTCTGCATAAAGGCTTGTAACTGTATAAAAACAACTTTTTCCAAAACCTTTGACAGAAAAGGCAGATGAGAAACTGGTCTAAAGTTAGATAACACTGAAGGGTCAAGATTTGGTTTCTTAAGTAGGGGCCTGACCACAGCATGTTTAAATGCAGCTGGGACACAACCTAGACTAAGACACAAATTAATTAAAGTGAGTAAACTTGACCCAATGGCGGTATTAAAAACTTCTTTCACTATCCTGGCTGGGACAATGTCTAACGGACAGTTGGTGGGTTTCATGTGCTGCACTACCTCAGAAAGCAGTGTAAGTGAAACTGGCTTAAAATCCTCAAAAACAGCAGAAAGCACCGGAGCAGCAGGTACAAACACGTTAAAATTAGCACTGCAGTTTTGCCTGACAGCTGCTACTTTGTCCGTAAAATAACCAAGAAATTTCTCACATGTACTAACTGAAACCTCTGTCGGATCAGAGGTGCATGGATTCAACACAGAGTTAATGGTATTAAATAAAACTCTAGGTTCATGACAACTGCTATTTATGACTGAAGAAAGATAGTGCATCTTCGCCGCCTTCACAGCCTTCTGGTATGTGGCTAGGCTGTCTCTTAATAAACCTAGTGAAGAAAATAATTTGTCCTTTTTCCACTTTCGTTCGGCTTGCCTACAGTGTTGCCTAAGGGCCCTTGTGGTGTCATTTAGCCAAGGATCCACCTTAGGTTTAATAGATTTAGTCCGAAAAGGGGCAATAGAGTCTAGAATTTCAGTGCTTGTGGAGAGAAACACAGAAAGAATATTATCTGGGGATGAAGGAGAGACCAGACCATTCATAGCATAAAACTGTGAGCCCATAAACACAGAAGCAAACTCTACACCTACAGAGGGTGTGATGCAGCGGCGTCTAGAGGCTGAGGAGACAGGTTTACTAGTGGGTGGTGGAATACTGATCTCAAATCTAATGGGGAAGTGATCTGAGATACCAGATTCTGTTATTTCTTCAAGTGAAACTGAGAGCCCGTGTGAAATAATGAGATCCAACGTGTGGCCAAGTTGATGTGTCGGACCTTCCACACATTGATTTAAGCCAAAAGAACTTAAAAGAGTTTTAAAATCATGAGCAAGTGGGTTTGAGGGACAACACACATGGATATTGAAATCCCAACAAACCAAAAGCTTATCATATTTAGGAACAACATCAGCTAAAAACTCAGAGAACTCGTGCATAAAATCTTTGTTTGGCTTTGGTGGGCGATAAATAACTGCAAACAATACAGGATAATCTAGATCAGCCACAAACAGCTGAAGTTCAAAACTATTATAGACAAGTGCAGGTAGTAACCGGCATCTGTACTCATTTTTGAAGAGCGTGGCCAGCCCACCGCCTCGACCTGACACTCGTGGGGAGTTGTAGAAAGAGCAGCCAGGGGGGAGGAGCTCCGAGAAGGCGCTGTCATCACCTGGTTTCAACCATGTTTCCGTCAACAACAAAAAGTCCAGAGCGATTGTCATAAAATAGTCATTCAATATAAAAGTCTTATTTGTAAGTGACCTAGTGTTGATCAGCGCCATGTGAATTGAGCGCCTTTCAGTCCGTTGGGAAGCACGACTGAGCGGGCGGAGATTCCCAAGCACGCAGCCTCGCTTGGAGGAGCGCTTCCTGTTCCAGTAGCGGGGAGATGGGCACTCGGAGCCCGGTACAATCGACCGGAGCCACCGGTAATTGCATGCCAAAGAACGCACATTGCAGCCGATGAACCCAGCTGACGACCCAAAACACGGATGACCCCGATCGCAGGTGGAGGATGATGTCAGGTACGCTCTGAGCCTGACACGTATTCCGCCTCTCTTCCCGCGTTTCCTGCGGCGATTTCTGCGGAGTGGCAGGCAGGGTTCACGCCATAGATAGGCAGGTATGGACGCGATGAAAGGCGGCAGCGTGGCTGACTGACCAACAGAGCCATAGATCGGCACTTTCTCCACAGAGTTACATATACTTAACAAAGTCAGGCGGTCATACACCAGCAACGGTGACACATTTCGAGTGACAAGCAGTAGAAACAGGCAAATTAGCAATAATCCCAGCAAAGGTAAACGGCGAGCCACACACTGCGGCGCCATTTTTCAAAACAGTGAAAATAAGTGAAAATTTCCTAAAGTACTAACCAGGCCTATTAGATAATTACTGAAAAAATCCAAAAGTACTAACCTGGCCCAAACCTGCTTACATTCTGAGATTGGGTATTGACTCTTTTTTGTTTTTTTACAAGATTATTAGACAATTAGTGAATTTTTCCAAAAGTACTAACCAGGCCTATTAGATATTTACTGAAAAATCCAAAAGTACTAACCTGGCCCAAACCTGCTAACATTCTGAGGTCGGGCATTGACTTTTTTTTGTTTTTTTTGCAAGATTATTGGACAATTAGTGAAAATTTCCAAAAGTACTAACCAGGCCTATTAGATAATTACTGAAAAAATCCAAAAGTACTAACCTGGCCCAAACCTGCTTACATTCTGAGATCGGGCATTGACTCTTTTTTTTTTTTTTTGCAAGATTATTGGACAATTAGTGAAAATTTCCAAAAGTACTAACCAGGCCTATTAGATAATTACTGAAAAAATCCAAAAGTACTAACCTGGCCCAAACCTGCTTACATTCTGAGATCGGGCATTGACTCTTTTTTTTTTTTTTTTTGCAAGATTATCGGACAATTAGTAAAAATTTTAAAAATTACTAACCAGGCCTATTAGATAATTACTGAAAAAATCCAAAAGTACTAACCTGGCCCAAACCTGCTTACATTCTGAGATCGGGCATTGACTCTTTTTTTTTTTTTTTTTTGCAAGATTATTGGGCAATTAGTGAAAATTTCCAAAAGTACTAACCAGCCCTATTAGATAATTACTGAAAAAATCCAAAAGTACTAACCTGGCCCAAACCTACTTACATTCTGAGATCGGGCATTGACTCTTTTTTTTTTTTTGCAAGATTATTGGACAATTAGTGAAAATTTCCAAAAGTACTAACCAGGCCTATTAGATAATTACTGAAAAAATCCAAAAGTACTAACCTGGCCCAAACCTGTTTAGATTTGGAGATCAGTTGAGATCGGGCATAGCCAGGATGGTATGGCCATAAGCGAAGGAGGCTGCAAAGAGAGGGCTATTTAAAGATCAGCCACTATAATCGGCAGTGCTTTATATAAGTAGGGAAGGAAACCCAAAAGCTTACAGCACCTGGTATTCCCAGGAAGTCTCCCATTTAAGTACTAACCAGGCCCGAACCTGCTTAGCTTCCGAGATCAGACGAGATCGGGAATAGCCAGGTTTGCATGGCCGTAAGCGAAGGAGGCTGCAAAGAGAGGGCTATTTAAAGATCAGCCACTATAATCGCCAGTGCTTTATATATGTAGGGAAGGAAACCCAAAAGCTTACAGCACCTGGTATTCCCAGGCGGTCTCCCATCCAAGTACTAAGCAGGCCCAATCCTGCTTAGCTTCCGAGATGAGACGAGATCGGGAATAGCCAGGTTGGTATGGCCGTAAGCGAAGGAGGCTGCAAAGAGAGGGCTATTTAAAGATCAGCCAGTATAATCGCCAGTGCTTTATATAAGTAGGGAAGGAAACCCAAAAGCTTACAGCACCTGGTATTCCCAGGCGGTCTCCCATCCAAGTACTAACCAGGCCCAAACCTGCTTAGCTTCCGAGATCAGACGAAATCGGGAATAGCCAGGTTGGTATGGCCGTAAGCGAAGGAGGCTGCAAAGAGAGGGCTATTTAAAGATCAGCCACTATAATCGCCAGTGCTTTATATAAGTAGGGAAGGAAACCCAAAAGCTTACAGCACCTGGTATTCCCAAAAGTACTAACCAGGCCTATTAGATAATTACTGAAAAAATCCAAAAGTACTAACCTGGCCCAAACCTGCTTACATTCTGAGATCGGGCATTGACTCTTTTTTGTTTTTTTACAAGATTATTAGACAATTAGTGAATTTTTCCAAAAGTACTAACCTGGCCCAAACCTGCATACATTCTGAGATCGGGCATTGACTCTTTTTTTTTTTTTTTTTGCAAGATTATTGGACAATTAGTGAAAATTTCCAAAAGTACTAACCAGGCCTATTAGATAATTACTGAAAAAATCCAAAAGTACTAACCTGGCCCAAACCTGCTTACATTCTGAGATCGGGCATTGACTCTTTTTTTTTTTTTTTTTGCAAGATTATCGGACAATTAGTGAAAATTTTAAAAATTACTAACCAGGCCTATTAGATAATTACTGAAAAAATCCAAAAGTACTCACCTGGCCCAAACCTGCTTAGATTTGGAAATCAGTTTAGATCGGGCATAGCCAGGATGGTATGGCCATAAGCGAAGGAGGCTGCAAAGAGAGGGCTATTTAAAGATCAGCCACTATAATCGCCAGTGCTTTATATAAGTAGGGAAGGAAACCCAAAAGCTTACAGCACCTGGTATTCCCAGAAAGTCTCCCATCCAAGTACTAACCAGGCACAAACCTGCTTAGCTTCCGAGATCAGACAAGATCGGGCATAGCCAGGTTGGTATGGCCATAAGCGAAGGAGGCTGCAAAGAGAGGGCTATTTAAAGATCAGCCACTATAATCGCCAGTGCATTATATAAGTAGGGAAGGAAACCCAAAAGCTTACAGCACCTGGTATTCCCAAAAGTACTAACCAGGCCTATTAGATAATTACTGAAAAAATCCAAAAGTACTAACCTGGCCCAAACCTGCTTACATTCTGAGATCGGGCATTGACTCTTTTTTTTTTTTTTTGCAAGATTATTTGACAATTAGTGAAAATTTCCTAAAGTACTAACCAGGCCTATTAGATAATTATTGAAAAAATCCAAAAGTACTAACCTGGCCCAAACCTGCTTACATTCTGAGATCGGGCATTGACTCTTTTTTTTTTTTTTTTGCAAGATTATTGGACAATTAGTGAAAATTTCCAAAAGTACTAACCAGGCCTATTAGATAATTACTGAAAAAAATCCAAATTAACTAACCTGGCCCAAACCTGCTTACATTCTGAGATCGGGCATTGAGTCTTTTTTTTTTTTTTTTTTGCAAGATTATTGGACAATTAGTGAAAATTTCCTAAAGTACTAACCAGGCCTATTAGATAATTACTGAAAAAATCCAAAAGTACTAACCTGGCCCAAACCTGCTTACATTCTGAGATCGGGTATTGACTCTTTTTTGTTTTTTTACAAGATTATTAGACAATTAGTGAATTTTTCCAAAAGTACTAACCAGGCCTATTAGATATTTACTGAAAAAATCCAAAAGTACTAACCTGGCCCAAACCTGCTAACATTCTGAGGTCGGGCATTGACTTTTTTTTTTTTTTTTGCAAGATTATTGGACAATTAGTGAAAATTTGCAAAAGTACTAACCAGGCCTATTAGATAATTACTGAAAAAATCCAAAAGTACTAACCTGGCCCAAACCTGCTTACATTCTGAGATCGGGTATTGACTCTTTTTTGTTTTTTTACAAGATTATTAGACAATTAGTGAATTTTTCCAAAAGTACTAACCAGGCCTATTAGATATTTACTGAAAAAATCCAAAAGTACTAACCTGGCCCAAACCTGCTAACATTCTGAGGTCGGGCATTGACTTTTTTTTTTTTTTTTGCAAGATTATTGGACAATTAGTGAAAATTTGCAAAAGTACTAACCAGGCCTATTAGATAATTACTGAAAAAATCCAAAAGTACTAACCTGGCCCAAACCTGCTTACATTCTGAGATCGGGCATTGACTCTTTTTTTTTTTTTTCAAGATTATTGGACAATTAGTGAAAATTTCCAAAAGTACTAACCAGGCCTATTAGATAATTACTGAAAAAAAAACAAAAGTACTAACCTGGCCCAAACCTGCTAACATTCTGAGGTCGGGCATTTAATTTTTTTTTTTTTTTTGCAAGATTATTGGACAATTAGTGAAAATTTCCAAAAGTACTAACCAGGCCTATTAGATAATTACTGAAAAAATCAAAAAGTACTAACCTGGCCCAAACCTGCTTACATTCTGAGATCGGGCATTGACTCTTTTTTTTTTTTTTTTGCAAGATTATTGGACAATTAGTGAAAATTTCCAAAAGTACTAACCAGGCCTATTAGATAATTACTGAAAAAATCCAAAAGTACTAACCTGGCCCAAACCTGCTTACATTCTGAGATCGGACATTGACTCTTTTTTTTTTTTTTTGCAAGATTATTGGACAATTAGTGAAAATTTCCTAAAGTACTAACCAGGCCTATTAGATAATTACTGAAAAAATCCAAAAGTACTAACCTGGCCCAAACCTGCTCAGATTTGGAGATCAGTTGAGATCGGGCATAGCCAGGATGGTGTGGCCATAAGCGAAGGAGGCTGCAAAGAGAGGGCTATTTAAAGATCAGCCACTATAATCGCCAGTGCTTTATATAAGTAGGGAAGGTACCCCAAAAGCTTACAGCACCTGGTATTCCCAGGCGGTCTCCCATCCAAGTACTAACCAGGCCCAAACCTGCTTAGCTTCCGAGATCAGACGAGATCGGGAATAGCCACGTTGGTATGGCTGTAAGCGAAGGAGGCTGCAAAGAGAGGGCTATTTAAAGATCAGCCACTATAATCGCCAGTCCTTTATATAAGTAGGGAAGGAAACCCAAAAGCTTACAGCACCTGGTATTCCCAGGTGGTCTCCCATCCAAGTACTAACCAGGCCCAAACCTGCTTAGCTTCCGAGATCAGACGAGATCGGGCATAGCCAGGTTGGTATGGCCGTAAGCGAAGGAGGCTGCAAAGAGAGGGCTATTTAAAGATCAGCCACTATAATCGCCAGTGCTTTATATAAGTAGGGAAGGAAACCCAAAAGCTTACAGCACCTGGTATTCCCAGGCGGTCTCCCATCCAAGTACTAACCAGGCCCAAACCTGCTTAGCTTCCGAGATCAGACGAGATCGGGCATAGCCAGGTTGGTATGGCCGTAAGCGAAGGAGGCTGCAAAGAGAGGGCTATTTAAAGATCAGCCACTATAATCGCCAGTGCATTATATAAGTAGGGAAGGAAACCCAAAAGCTTACAGCACCTGGTATTCCCAAAAGTACTAACCAGGCCTATTAGATAATTACTGAAAAAATCCAAAAGTACTAACCTGGCCCAAACCTGCTTACATTCTGAGATCGGGCATGGACTCTTTTTTGTTTTTTTACAAGATTATTAGACAATTAGTGAATTTTTCCAAAAGTACTAACCAGGCCTATTTGATATTTACTGAAAAAATACAAAAGTACTAACCTGGCCCAAACCTGCTAACATTCTGAGGTCGGGCATTTAATTTTTTTTTTTTTTTTGCAAGATTATTGGACAATTAGTGAAAATTTCCAAAAGTACTAACCAGGCCTATTAGATAATTACTGAAAAAATCAAAAAGTACTAACCTGGCCCAAACCTGCTTACATTCTGAGATCGGGCATTGACTCTTTTTTTTTTTTTTTTGCAAGATTATTGGACAATTAGTGAAAATTTCCAAAAGTACTAACCAGGCCTATTAGATAATTACTGAAAAAATCCAAAAGTACTAACCTGGCCCAAACCTGCTTACATTCTGAGATCGGGCATTGACTCTTTTTTTTTTTTTTTTGCAAGATTATCGGACAATTAGTGTAAATTTAAAAAATTACTAACCAGGCCTATTAGATAATTACTGAAAAAATCCAAAAGTACTAACCTGGCCCAAACCTGCTTAAAATTGGAGATCAGTTGAGATCGGGCATAGCCAGGATGGTATGGCCATAAGCGAAGGAGGCTGCAAAGAGAGGGCTATTTAAAGATCAGCCACTATAATCACCAGTGCTTTATATAAGTAGGGAAGGAAACCCAAAAGCTTACAGCACCTGGTATTCCCAGGCGGTCTCCCATCCAAGTACTAACCAGGCCCAAACCTGCTTAGCTTCCGAGATCAGACAAGATCGGGCATAGCCAGGTTGGTATGGCCATAAGCAAAGGAGGCTGCAAAGAGACGGCTATTTAAAGATCAGCCACTATAATCGCCAGTGCATTATATAAGTAGGGAAGGAAACCCAAAAGCTTACAGCACCTGGTATTCCCAAAAGTACTAACCAGGGCTATTAGATAATTACTGAAAAAATCCAAAAGTACTAACCTGGCCCAATCCTGCTTACATTCTGAGATCGGGCATTGACTCTTTTTTGTTTTTTACAAGATTATTAGACAATTAGTGAATTTTTCCAAAATTACTAACCAGGCCTATTAGATAATTACTGAAAAAATCCAAAAGTACTAACCTGGCCCAAACCTGCTTACATTCTGAGATCAGTTGAGATCGGGCATAGCCAGGATGGTATGGCCATAAGCAAAGGAGGCTGCAAAGAGAGGGCTATTTAAAGATCAGCCACTATAATCGCCAGTGCTTTATATAAGTAGGGAAGGAAACCCAAAAGCTTACAGCACCTGGTATTCCCAAAAGTACTAACCAGGCCTATTAGATAATTACTGAAAAAATCCAAAAGTACTAACCTGGCCCAAACCTGCTTACATTCTGAGATCGGGCATTGACTCTTTTTTTTTTTTTTTGCAAGATTATTTGACAATTAGTGAAAATTTCCTAAAGTACTAACCAGGCCTATTAGATAATTATTGAAAAAATCCAAAAGTACTAACCTGGCCCAAACCTGCTTACATTCTGAGATCGGGCATTGACTCTTTTTTTTTTTTTTTTTGCAAGATTATTGGACAATTAGTGAAAATTTCCAAAAGTACTAACCAGGCTTATTAGATAATTACTGAAAAAAATCCAAAAGTACTAACCTGGCCCAAACCTGCTTACATTCTGAGATCGGGCATTGAGTCTTTTTTTTTTTTTTTGCAAGATTATTGGACAATTAGTGAAAATTTCCTAAAGTACTAACCAGGCCTATTAGATAATTACTGAAAAAATCCAAAAGTACTAACCTGGCCCAAACCTGCTTACATTCTGAGATCGGGTATTGACTCTTTTTTGTTTTTTTACAAGATTATTAGACAATTAGTGAATTTTTCCAAAAGTACTAACCAGGCCTATTAGATATTTACTGAAAAAATCCAAAAGTACTAACCTGGCCCAAACCTGTTAACATTCTGAGGTCGGGCATTGACTTTTTTTTTTTTTTTTTGCAAGATTATTGGACAATTAGTGAAAATTTTCAAAAGTACTAACCCGGCCTATTAGATAATTACTGAAAAAATCCAAAAGTACTAACCTGGCCCAAACCTGCTTACATTCTGAGATCGGGCATTGACTCTTTTTTTTTTTCAAGATTATTGGACAATTATTGAAAATTTCCAAAAGTACTAACCAGGCCTATTAGATAATTACTGAAAAAATTCAAAAGTACTAACCTGGCCCAAACCTGCTTACTTTCTGAGATCGGGCATTGACTCTTTTTTTTTTTTTTTTTTGCAAGATTATCGGACAATTAGTGAAAATTTTAAAAATTACTAACCAGGCCTATTAGATAATTACTGAAAAAATCCAAAAGTACTAACCTGGCCCAAACCTGCTTACATTCTGAGATCGGGCATTGACTCTTTCTTTTTTTTTTTTTTTTGCAAGATTATTGGGCAATTAGTGAAAATTTCCAAAAGTACTAACCAGCCCTATTAGATAATTACTGAAAAAATCCAAAAGTACTAACCTGGCCCAAACCTGCTTAGATTTGGAGATCAGTTGAGATCGGGCATAGCCAGGATGGTATGGCCATAAGCGAAGGAGGCTGCAAAGAGAGGGCTATTTAAAGATCAGCCACTATAATCGGCAGTGCTTTATATAAGTAGGGAAGGAAACCCAAAAGCTTACAGCACCTGGTATTCCCAGGCAGTCTCCCATTTAAGTACTAACCAGGCCCAAACCTGCTTAGCTTCCGAGATCAGACAAGATCGGGAATAGCCAGGTTGGTATGGCCGTAAGCGAAGGAGGCTGCAAAGAGAGGGCTATTTAAAGATCAGCCACTATAATCGCCAGTGCTTTATATAAGTAGGGAAGGAAACCCAAAAGCTTACAGCACCTGGTATTCCCAGGCGGTCTCCCATCCAAGTACTAAGCAGGCCCAATCCTGCTTAGCTTCCGAGATCAGACGAGATCGGGAATAGCCATGTTGGTATGGCCGTAAGCGAAGGAGGCTGCAAAGAGAGGGCTATTTAAAGATCAGCCAGTATAATCGCCAGTGCTTTATATAAGTAGGGAAGGAAACCCAAAAGCTTACAGCACCTGGTATTCCCAGGCGGTCTCCCATCCAAGTACTCACCAGGCCCAAACCTGCTTAGCTTCCGAGATCAGACGAGATCGGGCATAGCCAGGTTGGTATGGCCGTAAGCGAAGGAGGCTGCAAAGAGAGGGCTATTTAAAGATCAGCCACTATAATCGCCAGTGCATTATATAAGTAGGGAAGGAAACCCAAAAGCTTACAGCACCTGGTATTCCCAAAAGTACTAACCAGGCCTATTAGATAATTACTGAGAAAATCCAAAAGTACTAACCTGGCCCAAACCTGCTTACATTCTGAGATCGGGCATTGACTCTTTTTTGTTTTTTTACAAGATTATTAGACAATTAGTGAATTTTTCCAAAAGTACTAACCAGGCCTATTAGATATTTACTGAAAAAATCCAAAAGTACTAATCTGGCCCAAACCTTCTAACATTCTGAGGTCGGGCATTGACTTTTTTTTTTTTTTTTGCAAGATTATTGGACAATTAGTGAAAATTTCCAAAAGTACTAACCAGGCCTATTAGATAATTACTGAAAAAATCCAAAAGTACTAACCTGGCCCAAACCTGCTTACATTCTGAGATCGGGCATTGACTCTTTTTTTTTTTTTTTTTTTGCAAGATTATTGGACAATTAGTGAAAATTTCCAAAAGTACTAACCAGCCCTATTAGATAATTACTGAAAAAATCCAAAAGTACTAACCTGGCCTAAACCTACTTACATTCTGAGATCGGGCATTGACTCTTTTTTTTTTTTTTGCAAGATTATTGGACAATAAGTGAAAATTTCCAAAAGTACTAACCAGGCCTATTAGATAATTACTGAAAAAATCCAAAAGTACTAACCTGGCCCAAACCTGCTTAGATTTGGAGATCAGTTGAGATCGGGCATAGCCAGGATGGTATGGCCATAAGCGAAGGAGGCTGCAAAGAGAGGGCTATTTAAAGATCAGCCACTATAATCGCCAGTGCTTTATATAAGTAGGGAAGGAAACCCAAAAGCTTACAGCACCTGGTATTCCCAGGCGGTCTCCCATCCAAGTACTAACCAGGCCCAAACCTGCTTAGCTTCCGAGATCAGACGAGATCGGGCATAGCCAGGTTGGTATGGCCGTAAGCGAAGGAGGCTGCAAAGAGAGGGCTATTTAAAGATCAGCTACTATAATCGCCAGTGCATTATATAAGTAGGGAAGGAAACCCAAAAGCTTACAGCACCTGGTATTCCCAAAAGTACTAACCAGGCCTATTAGATAATTACTGAAAAAATCCAAAAGTACTAACCTGGCCCAAACCTGCTTACATTCTGAGATCGGGCATTGACTCTTTTTTTTTTGCAAGATTATTGGACAATTAGTGAAAATTTCCTAAAGTACTAACCAGGCCTATTAGATAATTACTGAAAAAATCCAAAAGTACTAACCTGGCCCAAACCTGCTTACATTCTGAGATCGGGCATTGACTCTTTTTTTTTTTTTTGCAAGATTATTGGACAATTAGTGAAAATTTCCTAAAGTACTAACCAGGCCTATTAGATAATTACTGAAAAAATCCAAAAGTACTAACCTGGCCCAAACCTGCTTACATTCTGAGATCGGGCATTGACTCTTTTTTTTTTTTTTTTTGCAAGATTATCGGACAATTAGTGAAAATTTTAAAAATTACTAACCAGGCCTATTAGATAATTACTGAAAAAATCCAAAAGTACTAACCTGGCCCAAACCTGCTTACATTCTGAGATCGGGCATTGACTCTTTTTTTTTTTTTTTTTTTGCAAGATTATTGGGCAATTAGTGAAAATTTCCAAAAGTACTAACCAGCCCTATTAGATAATTACTGAAAAAATCCAAAAGTACTAACCTGGCCCAAACCTACTTACATTCTGAGATCGGGCATTGACTCTTTTTTTTTTTTTGCAAGATTATTGGACAATTAGTGAAAATTTCCAAAAGTACTAACCAGGCCTATTAGATAATTACTGAAAAAATCCAAAAGTACTAACCTGGCCCAAACCTGCTTAGATTTGGAGATCAGTTGAGATCGGGCATAGCCAGTATGGTATGGCCATAAGCGAAGGAGGCTGCAAAGAGAGGGCTATTTAAAGATCAGCCACTATAATCGGCAGTGCTTTATATAAGTAGGGAAGGAAACCCAAAAGCTTACAGCACCTGGTATTCCCAGGCGGTCTCCCATTTAAGTACTAACCAGGCCCGAACCTGCTTAGCTTCCGAGATCAGACGAGATCGGGAATAGCTTTTTTTTTTTTTTTTTTTTTTTTTTTATTTATTTTTTTTTTATTATCAGTCAAAATACAAGTAGTGTACAAGACATTAAAGCTGTTACAGGGAAATTTTCATAAATGCAAAAGCATTTCACAAAAGCATTTTTCCAAAAATGCATAACACTAAAAACCAAAAACATCTAAAATCACAAATTCATCAAGTTCAGTAATCTTCTTTTGGCATATAAAAGTGCTTTTGTTTTAAAATATATGTAACCTCCTTCCTAAAAATTCCATAAAAATCCCCCATCTTGTTTTCCAGTTTAAAATAACTGTACAGCATTTTTACATAATCTTCAACCAACTGTTTAAAAATCAACCATAGGTTTGCAGTAAAATCTCTGTTTTTGACTATATTCCTTCTTTTCCATATAGCTTTTTTGGCCAAAATTAAAAACAAATTAATTAGTTTCTTGTTTGCTGTATTCTCTGCCATTCCCAACATAAAAAATCTATTCCAGTTGCAGTCCACCTCATTATCTCTTAAGTCTTTGATTATTTCCTTTAATTTCTTAAAAAATGGGCTCAACTTCTCACAGAATAAAAACAAATGTAAAATTCCTTCATCTTCTTTTTTACAAACTCTGCATAGGGCATTAGTTTCTTTCTGCATTGCACACAATCTCATTTCCGTAAAAATCACATTTTGTCTAATAAAATAATCAAAACTTTCTAAATCCGCATCCAACCATTTCCATGTCATGTTCTTCCATATATCTTCCTCTTCGATTTCATTAAAATGCCTTATCCATAACTGATTGGCAAGAGGTTTTTTAAAAACTCCATTTATAAAAAACCCATAAAACATTTTAACAGAACCCAAATTAAAATTCACCATATTGTCTTTACATTTTAGAAACACGCTCATTTTCTTTTCTTTTTCTCCCTCATTAATAATTTCATCCAGCCATTGTCCTGGGATTGCTTTTTTTACTTGTTCGTATTGTCTTTTTAAAACATTTACATTAAAGTCCTCCTTCTCCTCATCCATTGCATCTATGATCACTTGAAGTGGTAAAAATCCCTCTTTAAATTCCCATAAAACATCCCTCACCTTTACAAATCCCGCTTGCAACCACTTCTTAAAATAGATATCATACTCTTGCATCTTTATTTTTCCATTTAAAAACAGAGGTTGATTTAAAATCATTTCCCTCCCCTCCGGATTAAAATCCACCTCTGTTAAAAAAAGCCTCCAAGCGCTTAAAACCTCTTTGTAAAATCGTGGGATCCCCTCCATCATCCAATTCTTAAGCTTCATCCATAAAACATTGTCCCCCAAATTAAAATTCCCACATTTATTTAAATAAAGAGCCATCAATCTCTTCCACTCTGCTCTGTTCGTATCATCCAAATATTTTCTTACCACCTTTACTCTCATGCTTTTCATTTTTTGTTCTACATCCACCAAACCCATCCCTCCCTCCCCCGGTTTCCCTATCAGTGTAAAATATGCAATTCTTGGAGGCTTTTTGTCCCATAAAAATTCTAAAACACATTTCTTTATTCTCTTTAAAACCCAGTCTGGCAATGGCATCACATGTAATGTATACCACATTCTAGATAACATTAGCATGTTTACAACTAAAATTTTCCCCTTTAAACTTAAAACCCTGCTTCTCCAGAAAATCAGTCTTCTTTCCATCCCTCCCACCGTCTCTTCCCACATACTGTCCATAGCCTCCTTTTCATTCTTTGCTACAATTATTCCTAAAATCTTTATTTCTTGCACCTCCATAAAATTACAGATCCCTGTAAGAACCTCCACCCTTCCATATTTCATGTATACAGTTTTTTCTTCATTTATTTTTGCACCCGAACCCTCACAATACAGTTTTGTTTTCTCCATCACTCTTTTAACACTTTCTACATTTTCAACCACAATTGTCGTGTCATCAGCATATTGAAATATTTTCTTTAATTCTTCTCCCTCTTCCATTCGTATTCCATTTATTCTTTTTTCTCTATTTATTAAAAGCCCTAAAGGTTCTGCTACCAAAGAGTACAATTGCGCCGACAAAGGACACCCCTGTCTTATGGATCTTAAAACTTTAAAAGGTTGAGTTAAAAAACCGTTGCATTTTACTTTTGTAAAAATATCCCTGTATAAAACCGAAATCCATTTTATAAAATTATTCCCAAACCCAAATTCCTTTAAAACTGCAAATAAAAAGCCATGTTCAACTCTGTCAAAAGCCTTTTCAAAATCCATACTAATAACATAAGCACTTTTGCCCTTTTCTTTTATATACCCTACTATATCTCTAATGCTGCTAGTAACATCTGCTATATCTCTCGCCTTTACTCCGTACGCTTGGTTTGTTTCTATTATATTTGGCATGACATTTTTTAATCTGTTTGCTAAGACCTTGGCTAAAATTTTAAAATCAGTGTTTAGCATTGTAATGGGTCTAAAATTTTTCAGCTCAGTTTTGTCTCCTTTTTTCTTGTATATTATTTTCATTAATCCTAGCCCCATTCTTGGGCTTACTCTTTCATTTTTAAAAACTTCTTCAAAAATTTCATTTAAAATCACGCTTACTTTGTCTTTAAAAACTTTGTAAAACTCACTTCCAATACCATCTACTCCGGGGCTTTTCCTCACTCTTAATTGATTTATGGCATGTATGATCTCTTCAGTTTCTATTTCCCTTTCACATATTCTTTTATCCTCTTCACCAACTTTCCTTGTTATCTGTTGCAACAAAATATTCCTTTTTTCCTCATCTCCCCCCTCCGACTTAAAAAGTTCTTCATAAAATGATTTCACTTCTTTTAAAATCCCCTCTGTATCTGAGACCACCTGTCCATTCCTACTTTTAAGTTCTTTAATTGTTTCCGCTCTCCCCCTGCTTTTCTCAAGATTAAAAAAGAATCTGTTACATTTTTCCCCTTCCACCGTATATTTTGCTTTGCTTCTCAACATTGCCCCCTTGCATTTCCCCTCTTCTATTTTTCTCAACGTATTCTCTATTTCAATTACTTTTTGCACATCTACTTCATTTTTATTTAACTCCTCTTTTAGAGTTCTCCTTATTTCTCTCTCCTTGGTTCTTTTAACATTTTGTAATAAATTACAGTACTTCATAGAATATTTTTTAATATCATACTTAACATTTTCCCACCATTGCGTTTTGTCTTCCATATACATCTGGTCTTTTTTCCTCCCATCTAATATCATTTCGATTTCTTTTTTAAAACTTTCATTCTTTAAAACCTCAGTGTTTAAAATCCACACCCCAGGTCCCTTTGTTTGTCTTTTAAAATCCATCGTCATTAAAACCATTTTGTGATCGCTTAAGGTCGTTTCTTTGTGAAATATTCCATCAATGAAACATTCAAGATTTCTGGTACTTAAAAAATAGTCTATTCTGGTTTGGCACATAAAATTCCCCACCAACTGTCTTCTTGAAAATTCCTTCTTTTTTCCATTTCTTTCCCGCCACACATCAATCATATTTTTCTCTTCCATCAATGACCTTAGTTCTTTTCTACCCCCATCCGATTTAAAAACCATCCCATTTGCCATATCCATTTTACTAAAAACAGTGTTAAAATCCCCTGCAATCACCACCTTCCCCCATTTTCCAATTACATCAGCTAAAACATTAAAGTATAATTTCTTTTCTTTTTCTCCATTGGGAGCGTGCACGTTCACTAAAACAAATTTGTCTTCTTCCATTTCCATTTCTACCACCATACATTTTCCTTTTTTATCATTATATATAAGTTTTGTCTTTATACCTCTGTCTTTTCTTATTAAAACCGCCACTCCTCCTCCCATTTTTTCCTCTTCATTATTAACAAGTAATTCCCCTTCCCATCTTTTTCTAATATCCTCCATAACATTCTCTTTCCAGTTTGTCTCTTGCAATAAAATCACATCTTCATTTTGACACAATTCCTTCACCTTTTCAAATTTATAAACATTCATTAGTCCTCTAGCATTAAAAGTCACAATTTTCAGCACCATAAAATAAAATAAAAGCCATAAAATCCCCATATTGTCAGTTCATTCCCTCTCCTTCCTTTACCATTTCCCCACTGTCCTGTTTTTCCTCACATCCTTGTTTTAATACTTTTCTTTTGGCTTTCTCTAAATTTGGTGTTACCTTAGTTTGTCTTCTTCTTTTATTGATTCCTGTAGTGCCGGCATCGTCGATGCATTCACTGTCTTTGTCCATTCTCCCATCCTCGCTGACCCACTCCTGCTCCTCTGACTTTTCCAGTTCAATCTGTAAAGTATGAGTTATTTCCATCAGTGACCCCGTTTCCTCACTGCACTGTGTTA
This sequence comes from Carassius carassius, assembly GCF_963082965.1. Taxonomy (NCBI): domain Eukaryota; kingdom Metazoa; phylum Chordata; class Actinopteri; order Cypriniformes; family Cyprinidae; genus Carassius; species Carassius carassius. The sequence goes on from NC_081763.1 coordinate 1,325,078, forward strand.
ATCCAGTCCTTTCACTCTCCTCTTCAACGTCTGTGCTTGCGGTATCCTCTCTTTGTGTTCCTTCCGTGTTCTCGTGTAGCTCCTCTTCACCGTCTCCCTCATGTATCTGCCCGCACCCCTGCTCTTCCTCCTGATGTGGTTCTCCGAACCAGCACTCGCACTTATTTAGCACGAGCCTGCAGTCCGGGCACCTCACCGCATTACAGTCCCTCGCGAAATGTCCCCTTTCCGAGCACTTAAAGCATTTGAAGTCCGGACAGTCCTTCATCATGTGTTCAGGGCTCATACATAACCTACAGGTTCTCACCTGCTGGCTATGTATCACCCTGAAATACTGAGGTCCCTCTTCCGTCTCCATTCTCGTACTGTAGGGCAGAGAAGCCACCTCTTTTGGAAATCGTACTCTCAGGAATCTCGTTCCATCCTCAATGCGGGTGCCCGGGTAGAATCTCCTTTTGATCTGTGAGATAGGAGTCACCCCCCATCCCTCCAGCTTCTTTAAAATATCATCATCCTCCAGGTAAGCAGGCAGATGCATGAAAGATACAGCAAAATCCTTATTGTTCAACTTTTTAATTTCACAAGTCTTTCCTTTAATCATCAATCCTTCTTCCAGTTTCTCAATATCTTCTTCCTTTTCCAATGTAATTTCATATTGTTTCATCATTTTTGGTCTTACCACTAGTATGCTAGTCACTTCAATCTTGTCTTTCAACGCTTCTATGATGTCCTCTGCTCTCCCATCTTGTACCTCCGTCAAATCAATCACTACCGTTGCTTCCTTTGCATAAATCCGTTTGAGTCTCCTTTCTGGGTAATTCTTTTCTCGTTGTCTTTTATCCAGTCCATTTTCAGTTAGCTGCCTTGTTTGTTTTGCCAAATCCATGTCTGTAGCTGTTAATCCGTCCATTTAACAAAAAAAAACACAAAACTAAAATGATCCCTCCCAAACAGCAAAGCTGTTGGGAGGACAAATAACAAAAATAACACAAAAACTTGAAACAAAATACTTATCTTGAAAAAAAAAAACAACGCAAAAAACAACACAAAAGTTTGGGTGAGCCTTTCTCACCTCCCTATAGCCAACACACTTCCTGTTCCTCACTAGCTCTCTAGCGCCCTCAGGTTGGTATGGCCGTAAGCGAAGGAGGCTGCAAAGAGAGGGCTATTTAAAGATCAGCCACTATAATCGCCAGTGCTTTATATAAGTAGGGAAGGAAACCCAAAAGCTTACAGCACCTGGTATTCCCAGGCGGTCACCCATCCAAGTACTAAGCAGGCCCAATCCTGCTTAGCTTCCGAGATCAGACGAGATCGAGAATAGCCAGGTTGGTATGGCCGTAAGCGAAGGAGGCTGCAAAGAGAGGGCTATTTAAAGATCAGCCAGTATAATCGCCAGTGCTTTATATAAGTAGGGAAGGAAACCCAAAAGCTTACAGCACCTGGTATTCCCAGGCGGTCTCCCATCCAAGTACTAACCAGGCCCAAACCTGCTTAGCTTCCGAGATCAGACGAGATCGGGAATAGCCAAGTTGGTATGGCCGTAAGCGAAGGAGGCTGCAAGGAGAGGGCTATTTAAAGATCAGCCACTATAATCGCCAGTGCTTTATATAAGTAGGGAAGGAAACCCAAAAGCTTACAGCACCTGGTATTCCCAAAAGTACTAACCAGGCCTATTAGATAATTACTGAAAAAATCCAAAAGTACTAACCTGGCCCAAACCTGCTTACATTCTGAGATCGGGCATTGACTCTTTTTTGTTTTTTTACAAGATTCTTAGACAATTAGTGAATTTTTCCAAAAGTACTAACCTGGCCCAAACCTGCATACATTCTGAGATCGGGCATTGACTCTTTTTTTTTTTTTTTTTGCAAGATTATTGGACAATTAGTGAAAATTCCCAAAAGTACTAACCAGGCCTATTAGATAATTACTGAAAAAATCCAAAAGTACTAACCTGGCCCAAACCTGCTTACATTCTGAGATCGGGCATTGACTCTTTTTTTTTTTTTTTTTTGCAAGATTATCGGACAATTAGTGAAAATTTTAAAAATTACTAACCAGGCCTATTAGATAATTACTGAAAAAATCCAAAAGTACTAACCTGGCCCAAACCTGCTTAGATTTGGAAATCAGTTGAGATCGGGCATAGCCAGGATGGTATGGCCATAAGCGAAGGAGGCTGCAAAAAGAGGGCTATTTAAAGATCAGCCACTATAATCGCCAGTGCTTTATATAAGTAGGGAAGGAAACCCAAAAGCTTACAGCACCTGGTATTCCCAGAAAGTCTCCCATCCAAGTACTAACCAGGCACAAACCTGCTTAGCTTCCGAGATCAGACAAGATCGGGCATAGCCAGGTTGGTATGGCCATAAGCGAAGGAGGCTGCAAAGAGAGGGCTATTTAAAGATCAGCCACTATAATCGCCAGTGCATTATATAAGTAGGGAAGGAAACCCAAAAGCTTACAGCACCTGGTATTCCCAAAAGTACTAACCAGGCCTATTAGATAATTACTGCTTACATTCTGAGATCGGGCATTGAGTCTTTTTTTTTTTTTTTTTTGCAAGATTATTGGACAATTAGTGAAAATTTCCTAAAGTACTAACCAGGCCTATTAGATAATTAATGAAAAAATCCAAAAGTACTAACCTGGCCCAAACCTGCTTAGATTTGGAGATCAGTTGAGATCGGGCATAGCCAGGATGGTATGGCCATAAGCGAAGGAGGCTGCAAAGAGAGGGCTATTTAAAGATCAGCCACTATAATCGCCAGTGCTTTATATAAGTAGGGAAGGAAACCCAAAAGCTTACAGCACCTGGTATTCCCAAAAGTACTAACCAGGCCTATTAGATAATTACTGAAAAAATCCAAAAGTACTAACCTGGCCCAAACCTGCTTACATTCTGAGATCGGGCATTGACTCTTTTTTTTTTTTTTTGCAAGATTATTTGACAATTAGTGAAAATTTCCTAAAGTACTAACCAGGCCTATTAGATAATTATTGAAAAAATCCAAAAGTACTAACCTGGCCCAAACCTGCTTACATTCTGAGATCGGGCATTGACTCTTTTTTTTTTTTTTTTGCAAGATTATTGGACAATTAGTGAAAATTTCCAAAAGTACTAACCAGGCCTATTAGATAATTACTGAAAAAAATCCAAATTAACTAACCTGGCCCAAACCTGCTTACATTCTGAGATCGGGCATTGAGTCTTTTTTTTTTTTTTTTTTGCAAGATTATTGGACAATTAGTGAAAATTTCCTAAAGTACTAACCAGGCCTATTAGATAATTACTGAAAAAATCCAAAAGTACTAACCTGGCCCAAACCTGCTTACATTCTGAGATCGGGTATTGACTCTTTTTTGTTTTTTTACAAGATTATTAGACAATTAGTGAATTTTTCCAAAAGTACTAACCAGGCCTATTAGATATTTACTGAAAAAATCCAAAAGTACTAACCTGGCCCAAACCTGCTAACATTCTGAGGTCGGGCATTGACTTTTTTTTTTTTTTTTGCAAGATTATTGGACAATTAGTGAAAATTTGCAAAAGTACTAACCAGGCCTATTAGATAATTATTGAAAAAATCCAAAAGTACTAACCTGGCCCAAACCTGCTTACATTCTGAGATCGGGCATTGACTCTTTTTTTTTTTTTTTTGCAAGATTATTGGACAATTAGTGAAAATTTCCAAAAGTACTAACCAGGCCTATTAGATAATTACTGAAAAAAATCCAAATTAACTAACCTGGCCCAAACCTGCTTACATTCTGAGATCGGGCATTGAGTCTTTTTTTTTTTTTTTTTTGCAAGATTATTGGACAATTAGTGAAAATTTCCTAAAGTACTAACCAGGCCTATTAGATAATTACTGAAAAAATCCAAAAGTACTAACCTGGCCCAAACCTGCTTACATTCTGAGATCGGGTATTGACTCTTTTTTGTTTTTTTACAAGATTATTAGACAATTAGTGAATTTTTCCAAAAGTACTAACCAGGCCTATTAGATATTTACTGAAAAAATCCAAAAGTACTAACCTGGCCCAAACCTGCTAACATTCTGAGGTCGGGCATTGACTTTTTTTTTTTTTTTTGCAAGATTATTGGACAATTAGTGAAAATTTGCAAAAGTACTAACCAGGCCTATTAGATAATTACTGAAAAAATCAAAAAGTACTAACCTGGCCCAAACCTGCTTACATTCTGAGATCGGGCATTGACTCTTTTTTTTTTTTTTTTGCAAGATTATTGGACAATTAGTGAAAATTTCCAAAAGTACTAACCAGGCCTATTAGATAATTACTGAAAAAATCCAAAAGTACTAACCTGGCCCAAACCTGCTTACATTCTGAGATCGGACATTGACTCTTTTTTTTTTTTTTTGCAAGATTATTGGACAATTAGTGAAAATTTCCTAAAGTACTAACCAGGCCTATTAGATAATTACTGAAAAAATCCAAAAGTACTAACCTGGCCCAAACCTGCTCAGATTTGGAGATCAGTTGAGATCGGGCATAGCCAGGATGGTGTGGCCATAAGCGAAGGAGGCTGCAAAGAGAGGGCTATTTAAAGATCAGCCACTATAATCGCCAGTGCTTTATATAAGTAGGGAAGGTACCCCAAAAGCTTACAGCACCTGGTATTCCCAGGCGGTCTCCCATCCAAGTACTAACCAGGCCCAAACCTGCTTAGCTTCCGAGATCAGACGAGATCGGGAATAGCCACGTTGGTATGGCTGTAAGCGAAGGAGGCTGCAAAGAGAGGGCTATTTAAAGATCAGCCACTATAATCGCCAGTCCTTTATATAAGTAGGGAAGGAAACCCAAAAGCTTACAGCACCTGGTATTCCCAGGTGGTCTCCCATCCAAGTACTAACCAGGCCCAAACCTGCTTAGCTTCCGAGATCAGACGAGATCGGG
>NC_081763.1:1332500-1337500 GCF_963082965.1 Carassius carassius
ACATTTCCAAAAGTACTAACCAGGCCTATTAGATAATTACTGAAAAAATCCAAAAGTACTAACCTGGCCCAAACCTGCTTAGATTTGGAGATCAGTTGAGATCGGGCATAGCCAGGATGGTATGGCCATAAGCGAAGGAGGCTGCAAAGAGAGGGCTATTTAAAGATCAGCCACTATAATCTTAGTCTGTACAATTTTCCCATTTATATTCCCCCATATTTTCTCTTCTGTTACACCATTGAACATCCGTAGCCAGTATTCATTTACAACAGGTTTCTTGAAAACCACATCTCTAAAAAAACAATAAAACATTTTCACAGTACATTCTTTAAAAGCACACAATTTTCCCCCCATATTTACATACACATCTTTTCCTTCATTTTCTTCTTCCATATTTTCAATTCTCTTTATCCATTCTTTAGGTATAGCATTCTTAATTAAATCATATTTGTTTGTAATCTCTTGTCTGCTATAATCCTCCTTTGCCTCCTCCATCACATCCACAATGTATTGCACTGGTAAAAACCCCTCTTTGAATTCATATAAAACATCTCTGACTTTCATGATTCCAACATCCCACCATTTCTTAAAACAACCCTGCTTCCCTTGATTTAAAATGCAGTTGTTTAAGAATAAAGGCTGATTTAAAATGTTCTCTCTACCTTGTGGCTTAAAATGCACATTATCTAAAAATTTTCCCCATGCTCTCATCAGTTCTTTATAAAATTCTGGCAGCCTCTCCATCATCCAATTTTTTGTTTTCATCCATAAAATGTTGTCCCCCAGATTAAAATGACTACACTTGTTTAAAAAATGCCCCATTGTTCTTTTCCATGCTGCTTTATTTTCTTCGTCTAGATATTTGCTTATGATTTTCACCCTTAAACTGTTCTTTCTTTGCTCCACGTCCATTAGCCCTAGCCCCCCCTTCCCCACTGCTCCTATTAAAGTGTTATATGCAATTCTCGGTGGCTTTCCTTCCAATAAAAAATCTAAAAAACATTTTTTCAACCTTTTTTCTGTCCACAACGGCATTGAAGCCACATATAAAATATGCCATAACTTAGAAACCATTAAAACATTCAAAATTAAAACCCTCCCCTTCAAAGTTAAGGACATTAATCTCCAAAAATTCAACCTTCTCTCGATCCCTCCTAACATCTCCCACATAATTCCTTCTGCTTTGGTTTCATCCCTCCCCATTAAAACACCTAAAATCTTTATTTCATTAATTTCCTTAAAATTAAAGTGCGCCGTTAAAACGTCACTTCCCCCGAATCTCATGTATACTGTTTTATCCTCGTTCACTTTAGCCCCTGATCCCCTGCAAAATGTTTGTACTATTTTCATTGCTTCCCTTACACTCAACAGATCTTGCAGCAATAGCGTAGTATCATCAGCGTATTGAAATATTTTATTCTCTCCTCCCTCTATGCCTATTCCTTTTATTCTCCCTTCCTGTTCTACCATTAACCCAAGTGGTTCCGCAACTAAAGCATATAAAAGTGCCGACAACGGGCAACCCTGTCTAATGGATCTTGTTAATTTAAAACACTCTGTTAAAAACCCATTACATTTTACTCTCGTTACAGCACCTTTATATAAAATCTTAACCCATTTAATAAAATTTCCTCCAAAACCAAAACTATTCAAAACTCCAAATAAAAAATCATGCTCTAACCTGTCAAAAGCCTTCTCAAAGTCCAAACTGATTATAAAACCATCTTTCTTCTTTTCATTCATATATCTTATGGTATCTTTTATGCTCATTGTTGTATCCGCAATGTCTCTTCCTTTAATACTGTAAGCTTGGTTTGTTTGAATTATTGTGGGCATCACTTCTTTTAATCTGTTAGCTAAAACTTTTGATAAAATCTTCAGATCAGTGTTAAGCATTGTTATTGGCCTATAATTCTTTAACTCCACTTTGTCTCCTTTCCTTTTATATATCAGCTTCATTAATCCCATTCCCATCCTTTCGTTCATCTCACCTTTCCTAAAAATCTCGTCAAATACTTCTTTTAAGATAGTTGTTAAAACATCTTTAAAAACAATGTAAAACTCACTCCCCAACCCATCTATCCCTGGACTTTTTCTTTTGTTTAATCCAATTATTGCTCTTTTTATTTCTTCTTCTCTTACTTCATCTTCACACTCTTTTTTATCCACTTCTCCTACTCTGGCTTTTATTTGCTTCAGTAATTCCACTTTTTCTTCTTCTTTTACCCCCTCTGTACAGAATAAGTTCTCATAGTATGATTTTATTTCCTCTAAAATGTCCGCATTTTCTTCTACTATTCTCCCATTTTTGCCCCTTATTTCTTTAATCATGTCTGCTTTCCCTCTTCTTTTCTCTAGATCAAAGAAAAACTTTGTGCACTTCTCCCCCTCCACTGTATATTTTGCTTTACTTCTTAATCTTGCAGCTTCATATTTCTCCTCTTCCATTTCCTTCAGTCTACCTTCTATTTCTTTTATTTTCTCTATGCTTTTTTCTGTCTTGTCCAGTTCCTTATTTAAGTTTTGTCTTAGCTCTCTTTCCTCGTTTTTCTTACATTTATTAATTAACTTGCAATAGGTTATTGTAAACGTTTTTACCAGATATTTCACGTTCTCCCACCACATTCGCTTATCCTCATTATACATTCCATTTTCTTTTTCCTTTTCAATGATCTCCTTTATACTTAAAACATAATCTTCATTCTTTAAAACCTCTGTATTTAAAATCCATACTCCCGGCCCTCTTTGCACTTTACTCCAGTCTACTTTAAAAAATAAAAACTTGTGATCACTAAAACTTGTTTCTTCATACTTAATCTTTTTAATAAAATTCTCCACATTTCTTGTACATAAAATAAAATCTATTCTTGTTTCACACACACACTGCCCCACTATTTGCCTCCTTGAAAATTCTTTTATCTTTTCATTTCTTTCTCTCCACACATCGATGATATTATTTTCTCCCATTAATGCTTTTAATTCTTTTCTCCCCTTGTCGTTTTTAAAAACCATTCCTTCTGCCATGTCTTGTTTACTAAAAACTGTGTTAAAATCCCCTATCATTATTATTTCCTTATACTTGTTTATGATATTTCTTAATACATAAAAAAATTCTTTCTTTTCCTTCTCCTCTGTTGGCGCATGTACATTTACTAAAATCAGTTCACGTCCTTCACAATTTACTTCCACCACCATACATTTCCCCATCTTATCTTTATACACCACTCTACTTGCATTAAAAACATCTTTTCTTATTAAAAAAGCCACTCCTCTTCCAAGCCTTCCATCCCCATTGTTATATTAAATATCCCCTTCCCATTTCTTTTTATAGTCCTTCATCACACTCTCTTTCCAATTTGTTTCTTGTAAAACAATAACATCTTCGCCTTGGCATTTTTCCTTCACTTTTTCAAATTTACCCATGTCCATCAGTCCCCTTGCATTAAAAGTAACACAACTTAAAACCATTAAAAAGAAAAATAAATACCTAAAAACCATTACTTTCCATCTTCTCCCTCCAGCCCTCTTAACACTTCATATCTGTTTACAGTTTTCACTCAACCCCTTGTCATTATCTTTTTTCTAGCATTTCCCACATTTGGTTTTACCTTTAATGTTCGTCTTCTTATTTGTCCTCTCCCCTCTCTGTCTATCTCCATGTTATCCATCCTCGTTTCTTCTTCACTGTCCATTTCTTTGTTTTGATCATTCATTCCTTGTCCATCTCCGTCCACGTCATCCAGAAGTTTTTTAACACTGTCCGATATTTCAATTTCCGTCCACTGGGTGTCCTGTTCTGTTAAATGTTCCTTGTCTGCATCATTTACTTTCTCTCCTTCTTTCTCTCTGTTGCTCGCTCCTTCTTCTGTTTCTTTTTGTTGCAATCCGTCTTCCTCTTGTCCTTCATCAGTTTCTCTTTCCTCCTCACTGTTTCCTTCATGCACCTGTCCGTCCAACTGAAGTTCCATACCTCCTTCCTCTCCTTCCATCCAACATTCACATTTATTTAAAACTTCTTGACACCCTGGGCATCTGACAGCATTGCAATCTCTTGCAAAGTGTCCCCTCTCCTCGCAAACACGGCACTTAAAATCTGGGCAGTCTTTCAGCAGGTGTCCAGGGCTCATGCACAGCCTACAGGTCTTCACCTGATGGCTGTGCATCACCCTAAAATACTGCTGCCCTTCTGCTGTTTCCAGCTTTGTGCTATATGGCAACGATGCCACATCTTTGGGGAATCTCACTTTTAGGAACCTTGTTCCGTCTTCTATGTCAGTGCCCGGGTAGCATCTTCTTTTTATCTGTGAAATGGGATTAACTCCCCATCTTTCCAATTTAGCTAAAATTTCTTTGTCATCAATATAGACGGGCAGGTGCATGAAGGAAACAACATAATCTCTGTTTTGCAAACTTTTTACCTCACAGTTCACTCCTTTTATCATCAGTCCATCAGTCAGTTTGTCACATGTTTCTTCTTTCTCCATTGTTAATTCATATTCTTTCCCTTGTCTTGGCCTTAGTGCCAGGATTTTCCCATGTCCACATTGTTTTCATACAGCCTTGATGATATCCTCTGCTCTCACCTCGATCACATTCTCTACGTTCACAATCACTGTAGCCTCTTTTAGATACTTTCTTTCAAGAAATTTCTCCCTCGTGCCTTGGTTATTCCCATTCCCAGCTCGTAGTCGATTTCCCATTCCAGTGTCATTTACCGATCGTGTCTCTCCGCCAAATCCAGTATCGTTTGCCATGCGTCTCTCTCCAGCCAGTCCAGTATCGTTTGCCATGCGTCTCTCTCCAGCCAGTCTAGTGTCGTTTGCCATGCGTCTCTCTCTGCCAAATCCAGTATCGTTTGCCATGCGTCTCTCTCCAGCCAGTCCAGTATTGTTTGCCATGCGTCTCTCTCCAGCCAATATAGTGTCGTTTGCCATACGTGTCTCTCCAGCCGGTCCTGTGTCGTCATCCATTAATCCGTCCATTTTTAGAAAAAAACAAAA
>NC_081763.1:1390000-1392500 GCF_963082965.1 Carassius carassius
TTGAAATATTTTCTTTAATTCTTCTCCCTCTTCCATTCGTATTCCATTTATTCTTTTTTCTCTATTTATTAAAAGCCCTAAAGGTTCTGCTACCAAAGAGTACAATTGCGCCGACAAAGGACACCCCTGTCTTATGGATCTTAAAACTTTAAAAGGTTGAGTTAAAAAACCGTTGCATTTTACTTTTGTAAAAATATCCCTGTATAAAACCGAAATCCATTTTATAAAATTATTCCCAAACCCAAATTCCTTTAAAACTGCAAATAAAAAGCCATGTTCAACTCTGTCAAAAGCCTTTTCAAAATCCATACTAATAACATAAGCACTTTTGCCCTTTTCTTTTATATACCCTACTATATCTCTAATGCTGCTAGTAACATCTGCTATATCTCTCGCCTTTACTCCGTACGCTTGGTTTGTTTCTATTATATTTGGCATGACATTTTTTAATCTGTTTGCTAAGACCTTGGCTAAAATTTTAAAATCAGTGTTTAGCATTGTAATGGGTCTAAAATTTTTCAGCTCAGTTTTGTCTCCTTTTTTCTTGTATATTATTTTCATTAATCCTAGCCCCATTCTTGGGCTTACTCTTTCATTTTTAAAAACTTCTTCAAAAATTTCATTTAAAATCACGCTTACTTTGTCTTTAAAAACTTTGTAAAACTCACTTCCAATACCATCTACTCCGGGGCTTTTCCTCACTCTTAATTGATTTATGGCATGTATGATCTCTTCAGTTTCTATTTCCCTTTCACATATTCTTTTATCCTCTTCACCAACTTTCCTTGTTATCTGTTGCAACAAAATATTCCTTTTTTCCTCATCTCCCCCCTCCGACTTAAAAAGTTCTTCATAAAATGATTTCACTTCTTTTAAAATCCCCTCTGTATCTGAGACCACCTGTCCATTCCTACTTTTAAGTTCTTTAATTGTTTCCGCTCTCCCCCTGCTTTTCTCAAGATTAAAAAAGAATCTGTTACATTTTTCCCCTTCCACCGTATATTTTGCTTTGCTTCTCAACATTGCCCCCTTGCATTTCCCCTCTTCTATTTTTCTCAACGTATTCTCTATTTCAATTACTTTTTGCACATCTACTTCATTTTTATTTAACTCCTCTTTTAGAGTTCTCCTTATTTCTCTCTCCTTGGTTCTTTTAACATTTTGTAATAAATTACAGTACTTCATAGAATATTTTTTAATATCATACTTAACATTTTCCCACCATTGCGTTTTGTCTTCCATATACATCTGGTCTTTTTTCCTCCCATCTAATATCATTTCGATTTCTTTTTTAAAACTTTCATTCTTTAAAACCTCAGTGTTTAAAATCCACACCCCAGGTCCCTTTGTTTGTCTTTTAAAATCCATCGTCATTAAAACCATTTTGTGATCGCTTAAGGTCGTTTCTTTGTGAAATATTCCATCAATGAAACATTCAAGATTTCTGGTACTTAAAAAATAGTCTATTCTGGTTTGGCACATAAAATTCCCCACCAACTGTCTTCTTGAAAATTCCTTCTTTTTTCCATTTCTTTCCCGCCACACATCAATCATATTTTTCTCTTCCATCAATGACCTTAGTTCTTTTCTACCCCCATCCGATTTAAAAACCATCCCATTTGCCATATCCATTTTACTAAAAACAGTGTTAAAATCCCCTGCAATCACCACCTTCCCCCATTTTCCAATTACATCAGCTAAAACATTAAAGTATAATTTCTTTTCTTTTTCTCCATTGGGAGCGTGCACGTTCACTAAAACAAATTTGTCTTCTTCCATTTCCATTTCTACCACCATACATTTTCCTTTTTTATCATTATATATAAGTTTTGTCTTTATACCTCTGTCTTTTCTTATTAAAACCGCCACTCCTCCTCCCATTTTTTCCTCTTCATTATTAACAAGTAATTCCCCTTCCCATCTTTTTCTAATATCCTCCATAACATTCTCTTTCCAGTTTGTCTCTTGCAATAAAATCACATCTTCATTTTGACACAATTCCTTCACCTTTTCAAATTTATAAACATTCATTAGTCCTCTAGCATTAAAAGTCACAATTTTCAGCACCATAAAATAAAATAAAAGCCATAAAATCCCCATATTGTCAGTTCATTCCCTCTCCTTCCTTTACCATTTCCCCACTGTCCTGTTTTTCCTCACATCCTTGTTTTAATACTTTTCTTTTGGCTTTCTCTAAATTTGGTGTTACCTTAGTTTGTCTTCTTCTTTTATTGATTCCTGTAGTGCCGGCATCGTCGATGCATTCACTGTCTTTGTCCATTCTCCCATCCTCGCTGACCCACTCCTGCTCCTCTGACTTTTCCAGTTCAATCTGTAAAGTATGAGTTATTTCCATCAGTGACCCCGTTTCCTCACTGCACTGTGTTAATCCAGTCCTTTCACTTTCCTCTTCAACGTCTGTGCTTGCGGTATCCTCTCTTTGTGTTCCTTCCGTGTTCTCGTGTAGCTCCTCTTCACCGTCTCCCTCATGTATCTGCCC
>NC_081763.1:1397500-1420000 GCF_963082965.1 Carassius carassius
TTTTTTTGCAAGATTATTGGACAATTAGTGAAAATTTCCAAAAGTACTAACCAGGCCTATTAGATAATTACTGAAAAAATCCAAAAGTACTAACCTGGCCCAAACCTGCTTAGATTTGGAGATTAGTTGAGATCGGGCATAGCCAGGATGGTATGGCCATAAGCGAAGGAGGCTGCAAAGAGAGGGCTATTTAAAGATCAGCCACTATAATCGCCAGTGCATTATATAAGTAGGGAAGGAAACCCAAAAGCTTACAGCACCTGGTATTCCCAAAAGTACTATCCAGGCCTATTAGATAATTACTGAAAAAATCCAAAAGTACTAACCTGGCCCAAACCTGCTTACATTCTGAGATCGGGAATTGACTCTTTTTTTTTTTTTTTTGCAAGATTATTGGACAATTAGTGAAAATTTCCAAAAGTACTAACCAGGCCTATTAGATAATTACTGAAAAAATCCAAAAGTACTAACCTGGCCCAAACCTGCTTAGATTTGGAGATCAGTTGAGATCGGGCATAGCCAGGATGGTATGGCCATAAGCGAAGGAGGCTGCAAAGAGAGGGCTATTTAAAGATCAGCCACTATAATCGCCAGTGCTTTATAAAAGTAGGGAAGGAAACCCAAAAGATTACAGCACCTGGTATTCCCAGGCGGTCTCCCATCCAAGTACTAACCAGGCCCAAACCTGCTTAGCTTCCGAGATCAGACGAGATCGGGCATAGCCAGGTTGGTATGGCCGTAAGCGAAGGAGGCTGCAAAGAGAGGGCTATTTAAAGATCAGCCACTATAATCGCCAGTGCATTAAATAAGTAGGGAAGGAAACCCAAAAACTTACAGCACTTGGTATTCCCAAAAGTACTAACCAGGCCTATTAGATAATTACTGAAAAAATCCAAAAGTACTAACCTGGCCCAAACCTGCTTACGTTCTGAGATCGGGCATTGACTCTTTTTTTTTTTCAAGATTATTGGACAATTAGTGAAAATTTCCAAAAGTACTAACCAGGCCTATTAGATAATTACTGAAAATTTCCAAAAGTACTAACCAGGCCTATTAGATAATTACTGAAAAAATCCAAAAGTACTAACCTGGCCCAAACCTGCTTACATTCTGAGATCGGGCATTGACTCTTTTTTTTTTTTTTTTTTGCAAGATTATTGGACAATTAGTGAAAATTTCCAAAAGTACTAACCAGGCCTATTAGATAATTACTGAAAAAATCCAAAAGTACTAACCTGGCCCAAACCTGCTTAGATTTGGAGATCAGTTGAGATCGGGCATAGCCAGGATGGTATGTCCATAAGCGAAGGAGGCTGCAAAGAGAGGGCTATTTAAAGATCAGCCACTATAATCGCCAGTGCTTTATATAAGTAGGGAAGGAAACCCAAAAGCTTACAGCACCTGGTATTCCCAGGCGGTCTCCCATCCAAGTACTAACCAGGCCCAAACCTGCTTAGCTTCCGAGATCAGACGAGATCGGGCATAGCCAGGTTGGTATGGCCGTAAGCGAAGGAGGCTGCAAAGAGAGGGCTATTTAAAGATCAGCCACTATAATCGCCAGTGCATTAAATAAGTAGGGAAGGAAACCCAAGAGCTTACAGCACCTGGTATTCCCAAAAGTACTAACCAGGCCTATTAGATAATTACTGAAAAAATCCAAAAGTACTAACCTGGCCCAAACCTGCTTACATTCTGAGATCGGGCATTGACTTTTTTTTTTGCAAGATTATTGGACAATTAGTGAAAATTTCCAAAAGTACTAACCAGGCCTATTAGATAATTACTGAAAAAATCCAAAAGTACTAACCCGGCCCAAACCTGCTTACATTCTGAGATCGGGCATTGACTCTTTTTTTTGCAAGATTATTGGACAATTAGTGAAAATTCCCAAAAGTACTAACCAGGCCTATTAGATAATTACTGAAAAAATCCAAAAGTACTAACCTGGCCCAAACCTGCTTAGATTTGGAGATCAGTTGAGATCGGGCATAGCCAGGATGGTATGGCCATAAGCGAAGGAGGCTGCAAAGAGAGGGCTATTTAAAGATCAGCCACTATAATCGCCAGTGCTTTATATAAGTAGGGAAGGAAACCCAAAAGCTTACAGCACCTGGTATTCCCAGGCGGTCTCCCATCCAAGTACTAACCAGGCCAAACTTGCTTAGCTTCCGAGATCAGACGAGATCAGGCATAGCCAGGTTGGTATGGCCGTAAGCGAAGGAGGCTGCAAAGAGAGGGCTATTTAAAGATCAGCCACTATAATCGCCAGTGCATTATATAAGTAGGGAAGGAAACCCAAAACTTACAGCACCTGGTATTCCCAGGCGGTCTCCCATCCAAGTACTAACCAGGCCAAACTTGCTTAGCTTCCGAGATCAGACGAGATCAGGCATAGCCAGGTTGGTATGGCCGTAAGCGAAGGAGGCTGCAAAGAGAGGGCTATTTAAAGATCAGCCACTATAATCGCCAGTGCATTATATAAGTAGGGAAAGAAAACCCAAAAGCTTACAGCACCTGGTATTCCCAAAAGTACTATCCAGGCCTATTAGATAATTACTGAAAAAATCCAAAAGTACTAACCTGGCCCAAACCTGCTTACGTTCTAAGATCGGGCATTGACTCTTTTTTTTTTTTTTTTGCAAGATTATTGGACAATTAGTGAAAATTTCCAAAAGTACTAACCAGGCCTATTAGGTAATTACTGAAAAAATCCAAAAGTACTAACCTGGCCCAAACCTGCTTACATTCTGAGATCGGGCATTGGCTCTTTTTTTTTTTTTATTGCAAGATTATTGGACAATTAGTGAAAATTTCCAAAAGTACTAACCAGGCGTATTAGATAATTACTGAAAAAATCCAAAAGTACTAACCTGGCCCTAACCTGCTTACATTCTGATATCGGGCATTGACTCTTTTTTTTTTTTTTTTTTGCAAGATAATTGGAAATTATTATTCCAAAAGTACTAACCAGGCCTATTAGATAATTACTGAAAAAATCCAAAAGTACTAACCTGGCCCAAACCTGCTTACATTCTGAGATCGGGCATTGACTCTATTTTTTTTTTTTTTGCAAGATTATTGGACAATTAGTGAAAATTTCCAAAAGTACTAACCAGGCCTATTAGATAATTACTGAAAAAATCCAAAAGTACTAACCTGGCCCAAACCTGCTTTGATTTGGAGATCAGTTGAGATCGGGCATAGCCAGGATGGTATGGCCATAAGATAAGGAGGCTGCAAAGAGAGGGCTATTTAAAGATCAGCCACTATAATCGCCAGTGCTTTATATAAGTAGGGAAGGAAACCCAAAAGCTTACAGCACCTGGTATTCCCAGGCGGTCTCCCATCCAAGTACTAACCAGGCCCAAACCTGCTTAGATTTGGAGATCAGTTGAGATCGGGCATAGCCAGGATGGTATGGCCGTAAGCGAAGGAGGCTGCAAAGAGAGGGCTATTTAAAGATCAGCCACTATAATCGCCAGTGCATTATATAAGTAGGGAAGGAAACCCAAAAGCTTACAGCACCTGGTATTCCCAAAAGTACTAACCAGGCCTATTAGATAATTACTGAAAAAATCCAAAAGTACTAACCTGGCCCAAACCTGCTTAGATTTGGAGATCAGTTGAGATCAGGCATAGCCAGGATGGTATGGCCATAAGCGAAGGAGGCTGCAAAGAGAGGGCTATTTAAAGATCAGCCACTATAATCGCCAGTGCTTTATATAAGTAGGGAAGGAAACCCAAAAGCTTACAGCACCTGGTATTCCCAGGCAGTCTCCCATCAAAGTACTAACCAGGCCCAAACCTGCTTAGCTTCCGAGATCAGATGAGATTTTTTTTTTTTTTTTTTTTTTTTTATTAATTATTTTTTCCTCCATTCATATACAAACATACATTCAATTTATACACTTTTGTCAACCTTCACATATTCATCAGACCTCATCTCTCTTTTCTAAATTCAATTCTAATCCATTCAATGTATTTTTAATAAATGGATTATCTTTCCCTATCAACTTATCAAGTATCTGCATCTTCCCCTCTCTCTTAAAGTACTCCTCTAATGTCTTTATATAATCTTCCAATTTCCTTTTAAAACCAGACCACAAATCCAACTTCTTCTTTTCCCTTCTTGCAAAATTCCTTCTCTGCCATATTATAAACCTCCCAACAGTCAAGAATATATTTATCACATTCCGTTTTTCACAATCTATATTAACTCCAAATAAGAACATGCAACTCCATATTTGCTCATTCTCAATTTCGTCCCCTTTATCCTCCAACAATTCTTTTACCAAATTTTTCATTTTCAGTTTAAAAGCTTGTGACTACGTATATGACAGAAATATATGCAAAATTCCTTCCTCTTTTATCAAACACACTTTACACATGGCATTTTCGGTTAATCCCATTTTGTACAGCTTTAGCTCTGAAAATATTATGTTATGTCTTATACAAAACTCTAAGTTTTCCATTCTCGCATCCATGTACCATTTTCCCAGATTTTTCCATAACATCCTCTTATCAAAATCGTTAAACACTTTTTCCCAAAATTTAACAGCCACCGGCTCCTTAAACACCAAGCTCCTGAAAAACACATAAAACTTTTTCACTGAACTTTGATTAAGAGAAACTTCTTCTCCCTTCTCTTTTATAACTACCTTCATCTTGTCCCCTTCATTTCCATTTTCTCCCTCAATCATCCTTATCCATTGCCTAGGAATTGCTTCCTTTACCTGTTCATATTGTTTTTCCAAAATTTTCACATTTACATCATCCTCCACCTCTTTCACCTCATCCACAATTGCTTGGAATGGAAAAAATCCTTCTTTTACTTCGTATAGAACATCCTTCACTCTCTTAAATGCAGCCTTAATCCACTGTTTAAAATACAGTTCTTTTCCTTTATATAAAACATTATCATTTAAGAACAAAGGTTGATTTAGCATTTCTTTCTTCTTCTAGGCGTTATGCCCACATTTATTTTGAATTCTCCCCATGCTTCCAATACTTCTACATAAAATTCTGGAATTCCGGACATCATATTTTGCTTCAGTTTCATCCATAAAATATCTGCTCCTATGTTCATATTTCCACATTTGTTTAAAAACAAATTCATTAACTCTGGCCATTGTGCCTGATTTTCTTCACTCAAGAATTTTTTCACTATTTTAACTCTAAAACTCTTTTTCTTTAATTCTGGATCCTGCAAACCCAGCCCTCCATCTTTCACATCTATTATTGTCTCGTACGCTATCTTTGATGGTTTTGAATCCCATAGAAATTTCAAAACGGCCGCTTTTATTCTTTTACTTATCCACCTTGGCATCGGTGTAACACTCAACACATACCACATTTTCGATAACATTAAGGCATTCAGTACTAACACCTTCCCCCTCAATGTTAGTTCCCTCATTTTCCAGAAGTTTAAAACTCTCTCCATCCTTCCAATCACATCATCCCACATCACATCCCTCATTTCTCGTTCATTTTTTCCTATCCTGATTCCTAACACCTTTAAGCCTTCTTCTTCTTTAAAAGGAAATAAGCTTTGAATGTTCTCCCCATCTCCAATATTCATATAAACTGTTTTCTCTATGTTAATTTTGGCCCCAGATCCTTTGCAGTACCTTTGCAATATTTCCATTGCTTTTTCAACGCTTTTGACATCCTTTACTATCAGTGTTGTGTCATCTGCGTATTGATATACTTTTTGTAATTCTTCATTATCTCTTAAAACCACTCCTTTGATTTCCTTTTCCCCCATTATTGCTAGCCCCAGGGATTCTGCCACTAAACTATATAATTGGGCTGACAAAGGACAGCCCTGTCTTATAGACCTTGAGACACTGAAAGCTCCAGTTAAAAATCCTTTACATTTTATTTGGCTTTTCGCCCCCTTGTATAAAATCTTCAACCATTTTATGAAATTCTGCCCAAAATCAAACTTTTCAAGAATTGCAAACAAGAATTCGTGCTCGACTCTGTCAAAGGCTTTTTCTAAATCTAGACTTATAACATATCCCTTTTTCCTTCCCTCCACCATATAGCTCACTACATCTCTTATACTACACACTGTGTCTGTGATATCCCTGCCTTCGATAGCATATGCCTGGTTTGTTTCAATAATGCTTGGTAGAATTTTCTTCAAGCGGTTTGCTAATATCTTTGCTAAGATTTTATAGTCTGTATTTAGCATGGTTATTGGCCTGTAGTTCTTCAAATCATTCTTATCCCCTCTCTTCTTAAAAATTAATTTAATTACCCCAATCCCCATTAAATGACTTGTTTCTTCCTTTTCAAATATCTCATCATACACTTCCTTTAAAATTGGTGTCAACACTTCCTTAAAATGTTTGTAGAACTCCCCTGACAGCCCATCTCTTCCAGGACTTTTCCCATTATTCAATTGCAGTATGGCACATTCTATTTCTTCTTTTTTTATACCCTCATCACTCATTTTTTTATTATCCACATCTAATTTTTTCTTAATTTTCCCAATCAAAAATTCTTTTTCTGTTTTTTCAATTTTTTCTTTGCTAAACAGCTTCTTATAAAATTCTGTTATTTCTTTTAAAACCTCTTCTGTTTCTTTTACCATCTCACCACTTTCTCTTTTGATCTCCTTAATCATTCCTTCTCTCTGTCTACTTTTTTCAAGATTAAAGAAAAACTTTGTACATTTTTCCCCTTCTACTTCATATTTTGCCCTGCTTCTTATCACCTCCCCTCTAAAATGTGTTTCTTCTATTTCCTTAAAGGGACACTTCACCCATTTGCATTTAGCTTTGTATTGTTAGAAACCCAATCATATATTATAATGATCATGGATTTTCCCTTTATTTTTCCCTGAGATGGGAGAAATAAGGATTTAAGTGTTTTACTTCCTGCTTATTATGACGTAAAAATCGTCATTTTGCGTCATAATAAGCAGGAAGTCAAAATTCATTGAAAAGTGTAGAGACTACAGAGACTAGCTTATTATTATTCCAGGGGGTGGGACCCACTCACCCTACAGGCCTATTACAGATCAGTGGGTGGGACTAAACTTACAGAAACGAAAATGAAAATCCGCCATCTTGTTTGGAAGCTATGTAGCTAAGCTAACAAGCGCTTATGGAGTCAGATTTACGAGAATGGCTGGAGGAACAACTCATGATACGGAAGAAGAGGATTTTCTGTTGCTCGAAACAGATGTTGGTGGCTATCTATACTAGCCACAATATAGCGCAGAGCAGCTGAGGCTGATGGAGGAACAGGAGGCGGCGGCTGCAGCCGAGGCCGGAGACCTGCCTGTCGCGTCCGAGGAGCCCGGGCGTGCTCGAGCTGGTGCGGACTGGTGGTGGCTGTGCTCTCGTTGTGCGCCTACGGACACAGAGCTCGAGTCCGTCTGCTGCAAGAATTTGAAAGATGCCAATTTCTCCTCGAAGAAATGTCTGAGGCAGACAAGGACACGGATGTTTGCGTTGTGAACCATCCTAGTTTCGCCCCGCATATGGACAGAGGCGTCCTGGAGACATACTTCAGAATTCCGAAGGTAAACTGGAAACGCCAGCCGAAGCCTGCACAAATGGACGTCTAACTGTAAAATAAGTGTTTCAATTTTATTTTTTATTCATTTCGTGAAATGTACACAATTTCTTCAAGCATTATTATCACGAAATGATTCCCGGTTAATAAGTTACGTAACGTCAACTGTAAACTGTTTGTGCAGTACCTTTTTTAATGCACAAAAAGCTTACTGTGGCATTGTTTACTACTGTGGCACGTAAATACCATACATCGCTAACTGTGTCCTCAATGTCTTGTAGACAATATCGCCTAACAGCCTAACAGCGGTGTTCTGGATTAGTGGGAGTGGCTTGTGGAGCTGTGCAAATGTGTTGCATTGTGGGAGTTGTGGTTTTACATACAAATGAGCCCTAAAGTTACTTTCTGTAATAACTCGGTCAAAAAGGCACCAAATTCGAAAGTTTTAATAGATTTCGACTACATATATGACCCACTTTCAATGAAGATCAATGTTCCCACGGGTGAAATGCTCCTTTAAGCTTTTCCCCTAATACTAAAATTCTTTCCACATTTTCCCCTCCCTCATTCAGAGTATCTTTCAACTCCTTTCTTATTTTCTTTTCTTCAAAATTCCTTGCCCTCTTCATCATTTTACCAAAGTTTTTTGCATAGGTCCCAATTCTATATTTAACATTATCCCACCATATTCGTTTGTCTTCTTTGTACAATTGATCTTTCAGCTCTTCCTTTATTACTTCTTCCACACCTTTTTTTAAAACTAGTTTCCTTTAGAAATTCCGTATTTAGAATCCATAACCCTGGCCCTCTCTTCATTCCACTCAAATCAATCCGCACCCATACAACTTTATGATCACTTAATGACGTTTTTTTATAACAAATATTTTCCACCACATTCATAAAATCGTTTTTACATATTGCAAAATCTATTCTGCTTGCGTACATACATTTTTTAACCACTTGTTCTCTTGAGAATTCCCTGATACCTTCATTTCTTATTCTCCATATATCCACTAAATCATTTTCTTCCATTATACTCTTCAGCTCTTTCCTCCCTCCATCTGATTTAAAGACCATTCCCTCTGCTAAATCCATCTTGCTAAAAGCTGTATTAAAATCTCCAATTATTACAAACCTCTTCCATTTTCCCATACTATTCCTCAATTTCTTGAAGAAATCAACCTTTTCCTTTTCCACAACAGGAGCATGTACATTACATAAAATGACTTTTCCCCCACCACCATCCTCTATTTCTACCGCCAGACACTTCTCCTCTTCATCATTATACACTTCTCGTACCTCTTCACACACCCCTTTTTTAATTAAGATTGCTACTCCTCTCCCTTTTCTCCCATCTCCATGGTTGCATACAACATCCCCTTTCCATCTCTTTTTGAACCCAGTCATTACATCATCCCTCCAATTTGTTTCTTGAATCATTAATACATTTGCCCTCTTACAAACTTCTTTCAGTCTTTCAAATTTCCCTTGATCCAATAACCCACGAACATTAATGGTTGCAATGCTCAAAAGCATACAAAAGAGAATCCACCCCTCCTTCCTCATTCCACATCGTCAACCTTCTCCGACAATGCCTCATACCTATTTTGATCCCACTCCGCTCCCTTTACTTCAGTATCCCCAGCTTCCGTTATCATCACATGTCTTTTTTTGGCTTGTTCATGGTTTTGTTCTACCTTTAACAGACGTCTTCTTGTTGTCCCCTTTTCTCCGACTTGCTTGTTGACCCCCCTCTGTTCTTCCTCCCTCTCGTCCTGTTCCTCCTGGCTCTCTAAAGCGTCCTGTTCATCTTCTTTCGCCGCCAGATTCTCGTCCTCTTGTTCTTTTCTGCCTTCATTCCCCACTGTCCTTCCAGCTTGTTCCCCTTTATCTTGCTCCCTTTCTTCCCTTTGCTCCTCCTCTTCACTGTGTGTTTCCTCTGTTTCCATGTTGTTTTCCTCATCCTCCTCAGCCCCCATCCAGCACTCACATTTCACCAACACCTTCTTACAGTCAGGGCATCTCACCGCATCACACTCTCTGGCGAAGTGTCCCAGCTCGCAGCAGTCTCGGCACCTGAACTCGGGACAGTCTTTCATTACATGCCCCGGACCCATACATAGACGACAGATCTTAACCTGAGACACCCCACATATTCAGCTTACTTTTGATCTCTTCATCCGTTATGTAACATGGTAGATGCATAAAGGAGATGATACACTCTCTTGCGCTTAAACTTCTCACCTCACACCGGGCTCCTTTGATAATTAAACCATCCTTTAGGCTTTCACAACAACTCTCATTTTCCAACGTTATTTCAAATTCCTTATTCAATCTTGGCCTCACAGCCAATACTTTTGCCACTCCTACCTTTGCAATCAAAGCGACTATCACATCTTCTGCTTTCCCTCCATCCACCTCTGCCACGCTTACAATCATTGTTGCTTCCTTTGCATACTCTTTTTCTCGCTCTTGCATATTCTTCTCCTCCCTTCCCCCTGATCCTCCTCTTTGCACTCTCCGCTGCTCCTTTTCAATTCCTTGACCTTGTTCCTTGTCTTTAGCCATGTCCTTGTCAACATTAGTAGATCCGTCCATTGTGAGCAGGTTGCTCATTTTGCCTTCCCCTGAGCAGCAACTTCTGCTCAGGGCAGCACCGTCAAAAACAAAAAACTTTTAATCTCAAACTAACTTTGCTAATTTATCAACCAGAACTTAAATGAAAAAAAAAGTTTGGAAGAGCCTTTCTCTCCCTTCTGCTGCCACCTCACTTCCTGCTTCCACTCGGGCGTGCTCAGGGTGGTATGGCCGTAAGCAAAGGAGGCTGCAAAGAGAGGGCTATTTAAAGATCAGCCACTATAATCGCCAGTGCATTATATAAGTAGGGAAGGAAACCCAAAAGCTTACAGCACCTGGTATTCCCAAAAGTACTAACCAGGCCTATTAGATAATTACTGAAAAAATCCAAAAGTACTAACCTGGCCCAAACCTGCTTACATTCTGAGATCGGGCATTGACTCTTTTTTTTTTTTTTTGCAAGATTATTGGACAATTAGTGAAAATTTCCAAAAGTACTAATCAGGCCTATTAGATAATTACTGAAAAAATCCAAAAGTACTAACCTGGCCCAAACCTGCTTACATTCTGAGATCGGGCATTGACTCTTTTTTTTTTTTTTTTTTGCAAGATTATTGGACAATTAGTGAAAATTTCCAAAAGTACTAACCAGGCCTATTAGATAATTACTGTAAAAATCCAAAAGTACTAACCTGGCCCAAACCTGCTTAGATTTGGAGATCAGTTGAGATCAGGCATAGCCAGGATGGTATGGCCATAAGCGAAGGTTAGTACTTTTTGAAAAAATCCAAAAGTACTAACCTGGCCCAAACCTGCTTACATTCTGAGATCGGGCATTGACTCTTTTATTTATTTTTATTTTTTTTGCAAGATTATTGGACAATTAGTAAAAATTTCCTAAAGTACTAACCAGGCCTATTAGATAATTACTGAAAAAATCCAAAAGTACTAACCTGGCCCAAACCTGCTTACATTCTGAGATCGGGCATTGACTCTTTTTTTTTTTTTTTGCAAGATTATTGGACAATTAGTGAAAATTTCCAAAAGTACTAACCAGGCCTATTAGATAATTACTGAAAAAATCCAAAAGTACTAACCTGGCCCAAAACTGCTTAGATTTGGAGATCAGTTGAGATCGGGCATAGCCAGGATGGTATGGCCATAAGATAAGGAGGCTGCAAAGAGAGGGCTATTTAAAGATCAGCCACTATAATCGCCAGTGCTTTATATAAGTAGGGAAGGAAACCCAAAAGCTTACAGCACCTGGTATTCCCAGGCGGTCTCCCATCCAAGTACTAACCAGGCCCAAACCTGCTTAGATTTGGAGATCAGTTGAGATCGGGCATAGCCAGGATGGTATGGCCGTAAGCGAAGGAGGCTGCAAAGAGAGGGCTATTTAAAGATCAGCCACTATAATCGCCAGTGCATCATATAAGTAGGGAAGGAAACCCAAAAGCTTACAGCACCTGGTATTCCCAAAAGTACTAACCAGGCCTATTAGATAATTACTGAAAAAATCCAAAAGTACTAACCTGGCCCAAACCTGCTTAGATTTGGAGATCAGTTGAGATCAGGCATAGCCAGGATGGTATGGCCATAAGCGAAGGAGGCTGCAAAGAGAGGGCTATTTAAAGATCAGCCACTATAATCGCCAGTGCTTTATATAAGTAGGGAAGGAAACCCAAAAGCTTACAGCACCTGGTATTCCCAGGCAGTCTCCCATCAAAGTACTAACCAGGCCCAAACCTGCTTAGCTTCCGAGATCAGATGAGATTTTTTTTTTTTTTTTTTTTTTTTTTATTAATTATTTTTTCCTCCATTCATATACAAACATACATTCAATTTATACACTTTTGTCAACCTTCACATATTCATCAGACCTCATCTCTCTTTTCTAAATTCAATTCTAATCCATTCAATGTATTTTTAATAAATGGATTATCTTTCCCTATCAACTTATCAAGTATCTGCATCTTCCCCTCTCTCTTAAAGTACTCCTCTAATGTCTTTATATAATCTTCCAATTTCCTTTTAAAACCAGACCACAAATCCAACTTCTTCTTTTCCCTTCTTGCAAAATTCCTTCTCTGCCATATTATAAACCTCCCAACAGTCAAGAATATATTTATCACATTCCGTTTTTCACAATCTATATTAACTCCAAATAAGAACATGCAACTCCATATTTGCTCATTCTCAATTTCGTCCCCTTTATCCTCCAACAATTCTTTTACCAAATTTTTCATTTTCAGTTTAAAAGCTTGTGACTCCGTATATGACAGAAATATATGCAAAATTCCTTCCTCTTTTATCAAACACACTTTACACATGGCATTTTCGGTTAATCCCATTTTGTACAGCTTTAGCTCTGAAAATATTATGTTATGTCTTATACAAAACTCTAAGTTTTCCATTCTCGCATCCATGTACCATTTTCCCAGATTTTTCCATAACATCCTCTTATCAAAATCGTTAAACACTTTTTCCCAAAATTTAACAGCCACCGGCTCCTTAAACACCAAGCTCCTGAAAAACACATAAAACTTTTTCACTGAACTTTGATTAAGAGAAACTTCTTCTCCCTTCTCTTTTATAACTACCTTCATCTTGTCCCCTTCATTTCCATTTTCTCCCTCAATCATCCTTATCCATTGCCTAGGAATTGCTTCCTTTACCTGTTCATATTGTTTTTCCAAAATTTTCACATTTACATCATCCTCCACCTCTTTCACCTCATCCACAATTGCTTGGAATGGAAAAAATCCTTCTTTTACTTCGTATAGAACATCCTTCACTCTCTTAAATGCAGCCTTAATCCACTGTTTAAAATACAGTTCTTTTCCTTTATATAAAACATTATCATTTAAGAACAAAGGTTGATTTAGCATTTCTTTCTTCTTCTAGGCGTTATGCCCACATTTATTTTGAATTCTCCCCATGCTTCCAATACTTCTACATAAAATTCTGGAATTCCGGACATCATATTTTGCTTCAGTTTCATCCATAAAATATCTGCTCCTATGTTCATATTTCCACATTTGTTTAAAAACAAATTCATTAACTCTGGCCATTGTGCCTGATTTTCTTCACTCAAGAATTTTTTCACTATTTTAACTCTAAAACTCTTTTTCTTTAATTCTGGATCCTGCAAACCCAGCCCTCCATCTTTCACATCTATTATTGTCTCGTACGCTATCTTTGATGGTTTTGAATCCCATAGAAATTTCAAAACGGCCGCTTTTATTCTTTTACTTATCCACCTTGGCATCGGTGTAACACTCAACACATACCACATTTTCGATAACATTAAGGCATTCAGTACTAACACCTTCCCCCTCAATGTTAGTTCCCTCATTTTCCAGAAGTTTAAAACTCTCTCCATCCTTCCAATCACATCATCCCACATCACATCCCTCATTTCTCGTTCATTTTTTCCTATCCTGATTCCTAACACCTTTAAGCCTTCTTCTTCTTTAAAAGGAAATAAGCTTTGAATGTTCTCCCCATCTCCAATATTCATATAAACTGTTTTCTCTATGTTAATTTTGGCCCCAGATCCTTTGCAGTACCTTTGCAATATTTCCATTGCTTTTTCAACGCTTTTGACATCCTTTACTATCAGTGTTGTGTCATCTGCGTATTGATATACTTTTTGTAATTCTTCATTATCTCTTAAAACCACTCCTTTGATTTCCTTTTCCCCCATTATTGCTAGCCCCAGGGATTCTGCCACTAAACTATATAATTGGGCTGACAAAGGACAGCCCTGTCTTATAGACCTTGAGACACTGAAAGCTCCAGTTAAAAATCCTTTACATTTTATTTGGCTTTTCGCCCCCTTGTATAAAATCTTCAACCATTTTATGAAATTCTGCCCAAAATCAAACTTTTCAAGAATTGCAAACAAGAATTCGTGCTCGACTCTGTCAAAGGCTTTTTCTAAATCTAGACTTATAACATATCCCTTTTTCCTTCCCTCCACCATATAGCTCACTACATCTCTTATACTACACACTGTGTCTGTGATATCCCTGCCTTCGATAGCATATGCCTGGTTTGTTTCAATAATGCTTGGTAGAATTTTCTTCAAGCGGTTTGCTAATATCTTTGCTAAGATTTTATAGTCTGTATTTAGCATGGTTATTGGTCTGTAGTTCTTCAAATCATTCTTATCCCCTCTCTTCTTAAAAATTAATTTAATTACCCCAATCCCCATTAAATGACTTGTTTCTTCCTTTTCAAATATCTCATCATACACTTCCTTTAAAATTGGTGTCAACACTTCCTTAAAATGTTTGTAGAACTCCCCTGACAGCCCATCTCTTCCAGGACTTTTCCCATTATTCAATTGCAGTATGGCACATTCTATTTCTTCTTTTTTTATACCCTCATCACTCATTTTTTTATTATCCACATCTAATTTTTTCTTAATTTTCCCAGTCAAAAATTCTTTTTCTGTTTTTTCAATTTTTTCTTTGCTAAACAGCTTCTTATAAAATTCTGTTATTTCTTTTAAAACCTCTTCTGTTTCTTTTACCATCTCACCACTTTCTCTTTTGATCTCCTTAATCATTCCTTCTCTCTGTCTACTTTTTTCAAGATTAAAGAAAAACTTTGTACATTTTTCCCCTTCTACTTCATATTTTGCCCTGCTTCTTATCACCTCCCCTCTAAAATGTCTTTCTTCTATTTCCTTAAAGGGACACTTCACCCATTTGCATTTAGCTTTGTATTGTTAGAAACCCAATCATATATTATAATGATCATGGATTTTCCCTTTATTTTTCCCTGAGATGGGAGAAATAAGGATTTAAGTGTTTTACTTCCTGCTTATTATGACGTAAAAATCGTCATTTTGCGTCATAATAAGCAGGAAGTCAAAATTCATTGAAAAGTGTAGAGACTACAGAGACTAGCTTATTATTATTCCAGGGGGTGGGACCCACTCACCCTACAGGCCTATTACAGATCAGTGGGTGGGACTAAACTTACAGAAATGAAAATGAAAATCCGCCATCTTGTTTGGAAGCTATGTAGCTAAGCTAACAAGCGCTTATGGAGTCAGATTTACGAGAATGGCTGGAGGAACAACTCATGATACGGAAGAAGAGGATTTTCTGTTGCTCGAAACAGATGTTGGTGGCTATCTATACTAGCCACAATATAGCGCAGAGCAGCTGAGGCTGATGGAGGAACAGGAGGCGGCGGCTGCAGCCGAGGCCGGAGACCTGCCTGTCGCGTCCGAGGAGCCCGGGCGTGCTCGAGCTGGTGCGGACTGGTGGTGGCTGTGCTCTCGTTGTGCGCCTACGGACACAGAGCTCGAGTCCGTCTGCTGCAAGAATTTGAAAGATGCCAATTTCTCCTCGAAGAAATGTCTGAGGCAGACAAGGACACGGATGTTTGCGTTGTGAACCATCCTAGTTTCGCCCCGCATATGGACAGAGGCGTCCTGGAGACATACTTCAGAATTCCGAAGGTAAACTGGAAACGCCAGCCGAAGCCTGCACAAATGGACGTCTAACTGTAAAATAAGTGTTTCAATTTTATTTTTTATTCATTTCGTGAAATGTACACAATTTCTTCAAGCATTATTATCACGAAATGATTCCCGGTTAATAAGTTACGTAACGTCAACTGTAAACTGTTTGTGCAGTACCTTTTTTAATGCACAAAAAGCTTACTGTGGCATTGTTTACTACTGTGGCACGTAAATACCATACATCGCTAACTGTGTCCTCAATGTCTTGTAGACAATATCGCCTAACAGCCTAACAGCGGTGTTCTGGATTAGTGGGAGTGGCTTGTGGAGCTGTGCAAATGTGTTGCATTGTGGGAGTTGTGGTTTTACATACAAATGAGCCCTAAAGTTACTTTCTGTAATAACTCGGTCAAAAAGGCACCAAATTCGAAAGTTTTAATAGATTTCGACTACATATATGACCCACTTTCAATGAAGATCAATGTTCCCACGGGTGAAATGCTCCTTTAAGCTTTTCCCCTAATACTAAAATTCTTTCCACATTTTCCCCTCCCTCATTCAGAGTATCTTTCAACTCCTTTCTTATTTTCTTTTCTTCAAAATTCCTTGCCCTCTTCATCATTTTACCAAAGTTTTTTGCATAGGTCCCAATTCTATATTTAACATTATCCCACCATATTCGTTTGTCTTCTTTGTACAATTGATCTTTCAGCTCTTCCTTTATTACTTCTTCCACACCTTTTTTTAAAACTAGTTTCCTTTAGAAATTCCGTATTTAGAATCCATAACCCTGGCCCTCTCTTCATTCCACTCAAATCAATCCGCACCCATACAACTTTATGATCACTTAATGACGTTTTTTTATAACAAATATTTTCCACCACATTCATAAAATCGTTTTTACATATTGCAAAATCTATTCTGCTTGCGTACATACATTTTTTAACCACTTGTTCTCTTGAGAATTCCCTGATACCTTCATTTCTTATTCTCCATATATCCACTAAATCATTTTCTTCCATTATACTCTTCAGCTCTTTCCTCCCTCCATCTGATTTAAAGACCATTCCCTCTGCTAAATCCATCTTGCTAAAAGCTGTATTAAAATCTCCAATTATTACAAACCTCTTCCATTTTCCCATACTATTCCTCAATTTCTTGAAGAAATCAACCTTTTCCTTTTCCACAACAGGAGCATGTACATTACATAAAATGACTTTTCCCCCACCACCATCCTCTATTTCTACCGCCAGACACTTCTCCTCTTCATCATTATACACTTCTCGTACCTCTTCACACACCCCTTTTTTAATTAAGATTGCTACTCCTCTCCCTTTTCTCCCATCTCCATGGTTGCATACAACATCCCCTTTCCATCTCTTTTTGAACCCAGTCATTACATCATCCCTCCAATTTGTTTCTTGAATCATTAATACATTTGCCCTCTTACAAACTTCTTTCAGTCTTTCAAATTTCCCTTGATCCAATAACCCACGAACATTAATGGTTGCAATGCTCAAAAGCATACAAAAGAGAATCCACCCCTCCTTCCTCATTCCACATCGTCAACCTTCTCCGACAATGCCTCATACCTATTTTGATCCCACTCCGCTCCCTTTACTTCAGTATCCCCAGCTTCCGTTATCATCACATGTCTTTTTTTGGCTTGTTCATGGTTTTGTTCTACCTTTAACAGACGTCTTCTTGTTGTCCCCTTTTCTCCGACTTGCTTGTTGACCCCCCTCTGTTCTTCCTCCCTCTCGTCCTGTTCCTCCTGGCTCTCTAAAGCGTCCTGTTCATCTTCTTTCGCCGCCAGATTCTCGTCCTCTTGTTCTTTTCTGCCTTCATTCCCCACTGTCCTTCCAGCTTGTTCCCCTTTATCTTGCTCCCTTTCTTCCCTTTGCTCCTCCTCTTCACTGTGTGTTTCCTCTGTTTCCATGTTGTTTTCCTCATCCTCCTCAGCCCCCATCCAGCACTCACATTTCACCAACACCTTCTTACAGTCAGGGCATCTCACCGCATCACACTCTCTGGCGAAGTGTCCCAGCTCGCAGCAGTCTCGGCACCTGAACTCGGGACAGTCTTTCATTACATGCCCCGGACCCATACATAGACGACAGATCTTAACCTGAGACACCCCACATATTCAGCTTACTTTTGATCTCTTCATCCGTTATGTAACATGGTAGATGCATAAAGGAGATGATACACTCTCTTGCGCTTAAACTTCTCACCTCACACCGGGCTCCTTTGATAATTAAACCATCCTTTAGGCTTTCACAACAACTCTCATTTTCCAACGTTATTTCAAATTCCTTATTCAATCTTGGCCTCACAGCCAATACTTTTGCCACTCCTACCTTTGCAATCAAAGCGACTATCACATCTTCTGCTTTCCCTCCATCCACCTCTGCCACGCTTACAATCATTGTTGCTTCCTTTGCATACTCTTTTTCTCGCTCTTGCATATTCTTCTCCTCCCTTCCCCCTGATCCTCCTCTTTGCACTCTCCGCTGCTCCTTTTCAATTCCTTGACCTTGTTCCTTGTCTTTAGCCATGTCCTTGTCAACATTAGTAGATCCGTCCATTGTGAGCAGGTTGCTCATTTTGCCTTCCCCTGAGCAGCAACTTCTGCTCAGGGCAGCACCGTCAAAAACAAAAAACTTTTAATCTCAAACTAACTTTGCTAATTTATCAACCAGAACTTAAATGAAAAAAAAAGTTTGGAAGAGCCTTTCTCTCCCTTCTGCTGCCACCTCACTTCCTGCTTCCACTCGGGCGTGCTCAGGGTGGTATGGCCGTAAGCAAAGGAGGCTGCAAAGAGAGGGCTATTTAAAGATCAGCCACTATAATCGCCAGTGCATTATATAAGTAGGGAAGGAAACCCAAAAGCTTACAGCACCTGGTATTCCCAAAAGTACTAACCAGGCCTATTAGATAATTACTGAAAAAATCCAAAAGTACTAACCTGGCCCAAACCTGCTTACATTCTGAGATCGGGCATTGACTCTTTTTTTTTTTTTTTTGCAAGATTATTGGACAATTAGTGAAAATTTCCAAAAGTACTAATCAGGCCTATTAGATAATTACTGAAAAAATCCAAAAGTACTAACCTGGCCCAAACCTGCTTACATTCTGAGATCGGGCATTGACTCTTTTTTTTTTTTTTTTTTGCAAGATTATTGGACAATTAGTGAAAATTTCCAAAAGTACTAACCAGGCCTATTAGATAATTACTGTAAAAATCCAAAAGTACTAACCTGGCCCAAACCTGCTTAGATTTGGAGATCAGTTGAGATCAGGCATAGCCAGGATGGTATGACCATAAGCGAAGGTTAGTACTTTTTGAAAAAATCCAAAAGTACTAACCTGGCCCAAACCTGCTTACATTCTGAGATCGGGCATTGACTCTTTTATTTATTTTTATTTTTTTTGCAAGATTATTGGACAATTAGTAAAAATTTCCTAAAGTACTAACCAGGCCTATTAGATAATTACTGAAAAAATCCAAAAGTACTAACCTGGCCCAAACCTGCTTACATTCTGAGATCGGGCATTGACTCTTTTTTTTTTTTTTTGCAAGATTATTGGACAATTAGTGAAAATTTCCAAAAGTACTAACCAGGCCTATTAGATAATTACTGAAAAAATCCAAAAGTACTAACCTGGCCCAAAACTGCTTAGATTTGGAGATCAGTTGAGATCGGGCATAGCCAGGATGGTATGGCCATAAGCGAAGGAGGCTGCAAAGAGAGGGCTATTTAAAGATCAACCACTATAATCGCCAGTGCTTTATATAAGTAGGGAAGGAAACCCAAAAGCTTACAACACCTGGTATTCCCAGGCGGTCTCCCATCCAAGTACTAACCAGGCCCAAACCTGCTTAGCTTCCGAGATCAGACGAGATCGGGCATAGCCAGGTTGCTATGGCCGTAAGCGAAGGAGGCTGCAAAGAGAGGGCTATTTAAAGATCAGCCACTATAATCGCCAGTGCATTATATAAGTAGGGAAGGAAACCCAAAAGCTTACAGCACCTGGTATTCCCAAAAGTACTAACCAGGGCTATTAGATAATTACTAAAAAAAATCCAAAAGTACTAACCTGGCCCAAACCTGCTTACATTCTGAGATCGGGCATTGACTCTTTTTTTTTTTTTTTTGCAAGATTATTGGACAATTAGTGAAAATTTCCAAAAGTACTAACCAGGCCTATTAGATAATTACTGAAAAAATCCAAAAGTACTAACCTGGCCCAAACCTGCTTACATTCTGAGATCGGGCATTGACTCTTTTTTTTTTTTTTTGCAAGATTATTGGACAATTAGTGAAAATTCCCAAAAGTACTAACCTGGCCCAAACCTGCTTACATTCTGAGATCGGGCATTGACTCTTTTTTTTTTTTTTTGCAAGATTATTGGACAATTAGTGAACATTTCCAAAAGTACTAACCAGGCCTATTAGATAATTACTGAAAAAATCCAAAAGTACTAACCTGGCCCAAACCTGCTTACATTCTGAGATCGGGCATTGACTCTGTTTTTTTTTTTTTTGCAAGATTATTGGACAATTAGTAAAAATTTCCAAAAGTACTAACCAGGCCTATTAGATAATTACTGAAAAAATCCAAAAGTACTAACCTGGCCCAAACCTGCTTAGATTTGGAGATCAGTTCAGATCAGGCATAGCCAGGATGGTATGGCCATAAGTGAAGGAGGCTGCAAAGAGAGGGCTATTAAAAGATCAGCCACTATAATTTCCAGTGCATTATATAAGTAGGGAAGGAAACCCAAAAGCTTACAGCACCTGGTATTCCCAAAAGTACTAACCAGGCCTATTAGATAATTACTGAAAAAATCCAAAAGTACTAACCTGACCCAAACCTGCTTACATTCTGAGATCGGGCATTGACTCTTTTTTTTTTTTTTTTGCAAGATTATTGGACAATTAGTGAAAATTTCCAAAAGTACTAACCAGGCCTATTAGATAATTACTGAAAAAATCCAAAAGTACTAACCTGGCCCAAACCTGCTTACATTCTGAGATCGGGCATTGACTCTGTGTTTTTTTTTTTGCAAGATTATTGGACAATTAGTAAAAATTTCCAAAAGTACTAACCAGGCCTATTAGATAATTACTGAAAAAATCCAAAAGTACTAACCTGGCCCAAACCTGCTTAGATTTGGAGATCAGTTCAGATCAGGCATAGCCAGGATGGTATGGCCATAAGTGAAGGAGGCTGCAAAGAGAGGGCTATTAAAAGATCAGCCACTATAATTTCCAGTGCATTATATAAGTAGGGAAGGAAACCCAAAAGCTTACAGCACCTGGTATTCCCAAAAGTACTAACCAGGCCTATTAGATAATTACTGAAAAAATCCAAAAGTACTAACCTGGCCCAAACCTGCTTACATTCTGAGATCGGGCATTGACTCTTTTTTTTTTTTTTTTTGCAAGATTATTGGACAATTAGTGAAAATTTCCAAAAGTACTAACCAGGCCTATTAGATAATTACTGAAAAAATCCAAAAGTACTAACCTGGCACAAACCTGCTAACATTCTGAGGTCGGCCATTGACTCTGTTTTTTTTTTTTGCAAGATTATTGGACAATTAGTGAAAATTTCCAAAAGTACTAACCAGGCCTATTAGATAATTACTGAAAAAATCCAAAAGTACTAACCTGGCCCAAACCTGCTTACATTCTGAGATCAGGCATTGACTCTTTTTTTTTTTTCAAGATTATTGGACAATAAGTGAAAATTTCCAAAAGTACTAACCAGGCCTATTAGATAATTACTGAAAAAAATCCAAAAGTACTAACCTGGCCCAAACCTGCTTACATTCTGAGATCGGGCATTGACTCTTTTTTTTTTTTTTGCAAGATTATTGGACAATTAGTGAAAATTCCCAAAAGTACTAACCTGGCCCAAACCTGCTTACATTCTGAGATCGGGCATTGACTCTTTTTTTTTTTTTTTGCAAGATTATTGGACAATTAGTGAAAATTTCCAAAAGTACTAACCAGGCCTATTAGATAATTACTGAAAAAATCCAAAAGTACTAACCTGGCCCAAACCTGCTTACATTCTGAGATCGGGCATTGACTCTTTTTTTTTTTTTTGCAAGATTATTGGACAATTAGTGAAAATTCCCAAAAGTACTAACCTGGCCCAAACCTGCTTACATTCTGAGATCGGGCATTGACTCTTTTTTTTTTTTTTTTGCAAGATTATTGGACAATTAGTGAACATTTCCAAAAGTACTAACCAGGCCTATTAGATAATTACTGAAAAAATCCAAAAGTACTAACCTGGCCCAAACCTGCTTACATTCTGAGATCGGGCATTGACTCTTTTTTTTTTTTTTTTTTGCAAGATTATTGGACAATTAGTGAAAATTTCCAAAAGTACTAACCAGGCCTATTAGATAATTACTGAAAAAATCCAAAAGTACTAACCTGGCCCAAACCTGCTTACATTCTGAGATCGGGCATTGACTCTGTTTTTTTTTTTTTGCAAGATTATTGGACAATTAGTAAAAATTTCCAAAAGTACTAACCAGGCCTATTAGATAATTACTGAAAAAATCCAAAAGTACTAACCTGGCCCAAACCTGCTTAGATTTGGAGATCAGTTCAGATCAGGCATAGCCAGGATGGTATGGCCATAAGTGAAGGAGGCTGCAAAGAGAGGGCTATTAAAAGATCAGCCACTATAATTTCCAGTGCATTATATAAGTAGGGAAGGAAACCCAAAAGCTTACAGCACCTGGTATTCCCAAAAGTACTAACCAGGCCTATTAGATAATT
The DNA here is from genome assembly GCF_963082965.1 of Carassius carassius. NCBI lineage: Eukaryota > Metazoa > Chordata > Actinopteri > Cypriniformes > Cyprinidae > Carassius > Carassius carassius. Next base: position 1,419,890 of record NC_081763.1, read on the forward strand.
ACTGAAAAAATCCAAAAGTACTAACCTGGCCCAAACCTGCTTACATTCTGAGATCGGGCATTGACTCTTTTTTTTTTTTTTTTGCAAGATTATTGGACAATTAGTGAAAAT
>NC_081763.1:1427500-1472500 GCF_963082965.1 Carassius carassius
GAAAATTTCCAAAAGTACTAACCAGGCCTATTAGATAATTACTGAAAAAATCCAAAAGTACTAACCTGGCCCAAACCTGCTTAGATTTGGAGATCAGTTGAGATCGGGCATAGCCAGGATGGTATGTCCATAAGCGAAGGAGGCTGCAAAGAGAGGGCTATTTAAAGATCAGCCACTATAATCGCCAGTGCTTTATATAAGTAGGGAAGGAAACCCAAAAGCTTACAGCACCTGGTATTCCCAGGCGGTCTCCCATCCAAGTACTAACCAGGCCCAAACCTGCTTAGCTTCCGAGATCAGACGAGATCGGGCATAGCCAGGTTGGTATGGCCGTAAGCGAAGGAGGCTGCAAAGAGAGGGCTATTTAAAGATCAGCCACTATAATCGCCAGTGCATTAAATAAGTAGGGAAGGAAACCCAAGAGCTTACAGCACCTGGTATTCCCAAAAGTACTAACCAGGCCTATTAGATAATTACTGAAAAAATCCAAAAGTACTAACCTGGCCCAAACCTGCTTACATTCTGAGATCGGGCATTGACTTTTTTTTTTGCAAGATTATTGGACAATTAGTGAAAATTTCCAAAAGTACTAACCAGGCCTATTAGATAATTACTGAAAAAATCCAAAAGTACTAACCCGGCCCAAACCTGCTTACATTCTGAGATCGGGCATTGACTCTTTTTTTTGCAAGATTATTGGACAATTAGTGAAAATTCCCAAAAGTACTAACCAGGCCTATTAGATAATTACTGAAAAAATCCAAAAGTACTAACCTGGCCCAAACCTGCTTAGATTTGGAGATCAGTTGAGATCGGGCATAGCCAGGATGGTATGGCCATAAGCGAAGGAGGCTGCAAAGAGAGGGCTATTTAAAGATCAGCCACTATAATCGCCAGTGCTTTATATAAGTAGGGAAGGAAACCCAAAAGCTTACAGCACCTGGTATTCCCAGGCGGTCTCCCATCCAAGTACTAACCAGGCCAAACTTGCTTAGCTTCCGAGATCAGACGAGATCAGGCATAGCCAGGTTGGTATGGCCGTAAGCGAAGGAGGCTGCAAAGAGAGGGCTATTTAAAGATCAGCCACTATAATCGCCAGTGCATTATATAAGTAGGGAAGGAAACCCAAAACTTACAGCACCTGGTATTCCCAGGCGGTCTCCCATCCAAGTACTAACCAGGCCAAACTTGCTTAGCTTCCGAGATCAGACGAGATCAGGCATAGCCAGGTTGGTATGGCCGTAAGCGAAGGAGGCTGCAAAGAGAGGGCTATTTAAAGATCAGCCACTATAATCGCCAGTGCATTATATAAGTAGGGAAAGAAAACCCAAAAGCTTACAGCACCTGGTATTCCCAAAAGTACTATCCAGGCCTATTAGATAATTACTGAAAAAATCCAAAAGTACTAACCTGGCCCAAACCTGCTTACGTTCTAAGATCGGGCATTGACTCTTTTTTTTTTTTTTTTGCAAGATTATTGGACAATTAGTGAAAATTTCCAAAAGTACTAACCAGGCCTATTAGGTAATTACTGAAAAAATCCAAAAGTACTAACCTGGCCCAAACCTGCTTACATTCTGAGATCGGGCATTGGCTCTTTTTTTTTTTTTATTGCAAGATTATTGGACAATTAGTGAAAATTTCCAAAAGTACTAACCAGGCGTATTAGATAATTACTGAAAAAATCCAAAAGTACTAACCTGGCCCTAACCTGCTTACATTCTGATATCGGGCATTGACTCTTTTTTTTTTTTTTTTTTGCAAGATAATTGGAAATTATTATTCCAAAAGTACTAACCAGGCCTATTAGATAATTACTGAAAAAATCCAAAAGTACTAACCTGGCCCAAACCTGCTTACATTCTGAGATCGGGCATTGACTCTATTTTTTTTTTTTTTGCAAGATTATTGGACAATTAGTGAAAATTTCCAAAAGTACTAACCAGGCCTATTAGATAATTACTGAAAAAATCCAAAAGTACTAACCTGGCCCAAACCTGCTTTGATTTGGAGATCAGTTGAGATCGGGCATAGCCAGGATGGTATGGCCATAAGATAAGGAGGCTGCAAAGAGAGGGCTATTTAAAGATCAGCCACTATAATCGCCAGTGCTTTATATAAGTAGGGAAGGAAACCCAAAAGCTTACAGCACCTGGTATTCCCAGGCGGTCTCCCATCCAAGTACTAACCAGGCCCAAACCTGCTTAGATTTGGAGATCAGTTGAGATCGGGCATAGCCAGGATGGTATGGCCGTAAGCGAAGGAGGCTGCAAAGAGAGGGCTATTTAAAGATCAGCCACTATAATCGCCAGTGCATTATATAAGTAGGGAAGGAAACCCAAAAGCTTACAGCACCTGGTATTCCCAAAAGTACTAACCAGGCCTATTAGATAATTACTGAAAAAATCCAAAAGTACTAACCTGGCCCAAACCTGCTTAGATTTGGAGATCAGTTGAGATCAGGCATAGCCAGGATGGTATGGCCATAAGCGAAGGAGGCTGCAAAGAGAGGGCTATTTAAAGATCAGCCACTATAATCGCCAGTGCTTTATATAAGTAGGGAAGGAAACCCAAAAGCTTACAGCACCTGGTATTCCCAGGCAGTCTCCCATCAAAGTACTAACCAGGCCCAAACCTGCTTAGCTTCCGAGATCAGATGAGATTTTTTTTTTTTTTTTTTTTTTTTTATTAATTATTTTTTCCTCCATTCATATACAAACATACATTCAATTTATACACTTTTGTCAACCTTCACATATTCATCAGACCTCATCTCTCTTTTCTAAATTCAATTCTAATCCATTCAATGTATTTTTAATAAATGGATTATCTTTCCCTATCAACTTATCAAGTATCTGCATCTTCCCCTCTCTCTTAAAGTACTCCTCTAATGTCTTTATATAATCTTCCAATTTCCTTTTAAAACCAGACCACAAATCCAACTTCTTCTTTTCCCTTCTTGCAAAATTCCTTCTCTGCCATATTATAAACCTCCCAACAGTCAAGAATATATTTATCACATTCCGTTTTTCACAATCTATATTAACTCCAAATAAGAACATGCAACTCCATATTTGCTCATTCTCAATTTCGTCCCCTTTATCCTCCAACAATTCTTTTACCAAATTTTTCATTTTCAGTTTAAAAGCTTGTGACTACGTATATGACAGAAATATATGCAAAATTCCTTCCTCTTTTATCAAACACACTTTACACATGGCATTTTCGGTTAATCCCATTTTGTACAGCTTTAGCTCTGAAAATATTATGTTATGTCTTATACAAAACTCTAAGTTTTCCATTCTCGCATCCATGTACCATTTTCCCAGATTTTTCCATAACATCCTCTTATCAAAATCGTTAAACACTTTTTCCCAAAATTTAACAGCCACCGGCTCCTTAAACACCAAGCTCCTGAAAAACACATAAAACTTTTTCACTGAACTTTGATTAAGAGAAACTTCTTCTCCCTTCTCTTTTATAACTACCTTCATCTTGTCCCCTTCATTTCCATTTTCTCCCTCAATCATCCTTATCCATTGCCTAGGAATTGCTTCCTTTACCTGTTCATATTGTTTTTCCAAAATTTTCACATTTACATCATCCTCCACCTCTTTCACCTCATCCACAATTGCTTGGAATGGAAAAAATCCTTCTTTTACTTCGTATAGAACATCCTTCACTCTCTTAAATGCAGCCTTAATCCACTGTTTAAAATACAGTTCTTTTCCTTTATATAAAACATTATCATTTAAGAACAAAGGTTGATTTAGCATTTCTTTCTTCTTCTAGGCGTTATGCCCACATTTATTTTGAATTCTCCCCATGCTTCCAATACTTCTACATAAAATTCTGGAATTCCGGACATCATATTTTGCTTCAGTTTCATCCATAAAATATCTGCTCCTATGTTCATATTTCCACATTTGTTTAAAAACAAATTCATTAACTCTGGCCATTGTGCCTGATTTTCTTCACTCAAGAATTTTTTCACTATTTTAACTCTAAAACTCTTTTTCTTTAATTCTGGATCCTGCAAACCCAGCCCTCCATCTTTCACATCTATTATTGTCTCGTACGCTATCTTTGATGGTTTTGAATCCCATAGAAATTTCAAAACGGCCGCTTTTATTCTTTTACTTATCCACCTTGGCATCGGTGTAACACTCAACACATACCACATTTTCGATAACATTAAGGCATTCAGTACTAACACCTTCCCCCTCAATGTTAGTTCCCTCATTTTCCAGAAGTTTAAAACTCTCTCCATCCTTCCAATCACATCATCCCACATCACATCCCTCATTTCTCGTTCATTTTTTCCTATCCTGATTCCTAACACCTTTAAGCCTTCTTCTTCTTTAAAAGGAAATAAGCTTTGAATGTTCTCCCCATCTCCAATATTCATATAAACTGTTTTCTCTATGTTAATTTTGGCCCCAGATCCTTTGCAGTACCTTTGCAATATTTCCATTGCTTTTTCAACGCTTTTGACATCCTTTACTATCAGTGTTGTGTCATCTGCGTATTGATATACTTTTTGTAATTCTTCATTATCTCTTAAAACCACTCCTTTGATTTCCTTTTCCCCCATTATTGCTAGCCCCAGGGATTCTGCCACTAAACTATATAATTGGGCTGACAAAGGACAGCCCTGTCTTATAGACCTTGAGACACTGAAAGCTCCAGTTAAAAATCCTTTACATTTTATTTGGCTTTTCGCCCCCTTGTATAAAATCTTCAACCATTTTATGAAATTCTGCCCAAAATCAAACTTTTCAAGAATTGCAAACAAGAATTCGTGCTCGACTCTGTCAAAGGCTTTTTCTAAATCTAGACTTATAACATATCCCTTTTTCCTTCCCTCCACCATATAGCTCACTACATCTCTTATACTACACACTGTGTCTGTGATATCCCTGCCTTCGATAGCATATGCCTGGTTTGTTTCAATAATGCTTGGTAGAATTTTCTTCAAGCGGTTTGCTAATATCTTTGCTAAGATTTTATAGTCTGTATTTAGCATGGTTATTGGCCTGTAGTTCTTCAAATCATTCTTATCCCCTCTCTTCTTAAAAATTAATTTAATTACCCCAATCCCCATTAAATGACTTGTTTCTTCCTTTTCAAATATCTCATCATACACTTCCTTTAAAATTGGTGTCAACACTTCCTTAAAATGTTTGTAGAACTCCCCTGACAGCCCATCTCTTCCAGGACTTTTCCCATTATTCAATTGCAGTATGGCACATTCTATTTCTTCTTTTTTTATACCCTCATCACTCATTTTTTTATTATCCACATCTAATTTTTTCTTAATTTTCCCAATCAAAAATTCTTTTTCTGTTTTTTCAATTTTTTCTTTGCTAAACAGCTTCTTATAAAATTCTGTTATTTCTTTTAAAACCTCTTCTGTTTCTTTTACCATCTCACCACTTTCTCTTTTGATCTCCTTAATCATTCCTTCTCTCTGTCTACTTTTTTCAAGATTAAAGAAAAACTTTGTACATTTTTCCCCTTCTACTTCATATTTTGCCCTGCTTCTTATCACCTCCCCTCTAAAATGTGTTTCTTCTATTTCCTTAAAGGGACACTTCACCCATTTGCATTTAGCTTTGTATTGTTAGAAACCCAATCATATATTATAATGATCATGGATTTTCCCTTTATTTTTCCCTGAGATGGGAGAAATAAGGATTTAAGTGTTTTACTTCCTGCTTATTATGACGTAAAAATCGTCATTTTGCGTCATAATAAGCAGGAAGTCAAAATTCATTGAAAAGTGTAGAGACTACAGAGACTAGCTTATTATTATTCCAGGGGGTGGGACCCACTCACCCTACAGGCCTATTACAGATCAGTGGGTGGGACTAAACTTACAGAAACGAAAATGAAAATCCGCCATCTTGTTTGGAAGCTATGTAGCTAAGCTAACAAGCGCTTATGGAGTCAGATTTACGAGAATGGCTGGAGGAACAACTCATGATACGGAAGAAGAGGATTTTCTGTTGCTCGAAACAGATGTTGGTGGCTATCTATACTAGCCACAATATAGCGCAGAGCAGCTGAGGCTGATGGAGGAACAGGAGGCGGCGGCTGCAGCCGAGGCCGGAGACCTGCCTGTCGCGTCCGAGGAGCCCGGGCGTGCTCGAGCTGGTGCGGACTGGTGGTGGCTGTGCTCTCGTTGTGCGCCTACGGACACAGAGCTCGAGTCCGTCTGCTGCAAGAATTTGAAAGATGCCAATTTCTCCTCGAAGAAATGTCTGAGGCAGACAAGGACACGGATGTTTGCGTTGTGAACCATCCTAGTTTCGCCCCGCATATGGACAGAGGCGTCCTGGAGACATACTTCAGAATTCCGAAGGTAAACTGGAAACGCCAGCCGAAGCCTGCACAAATGGACGTCTAACTGTAAAATAAGTGTTTCAATTTTATTTTTTATTCATTTCGTGAAATGTACACAATTTCTTCAAGCATTATTATCACGAAATGATTCCCGGTTAATAAGTTACGTAACGTCAACTGTAAACTGTTTGTGCAGTACCTTTTTTAATGCACAAAAAGCTTACTGTGGCATTGTTTACTACTGTGGCACGTAAATACCATACATCGCTAACTGTGTCCTCAATGTCTTGTAGACAATATCGCCTAACAGCCTAACAGCGGTGTTCTGGATTAGTGGGAGTGGCTTGTGGAGCTGTGCAAATGTGTTGCATTGTGGGAGTTGTGGTTTTACATACAAATGAGCCCTAAAGTTACTTTCTGTAATAACTCGGTCAAAAAGGCACCAAATTCGAAAGTTTTAATAGATTTCGACTACATATATGACCCACTTTCAATGAAGATCAATGTTCCCACGGGTGAAATGCTCCTTTAAGCTTTTCCCCTAATACTAAAATTCTTTCCACATTTTCCCCTCCCTCATTCAGAGTATCTTTCAACTCCTTTCTTATTTTCTTTTCTTCAAAATTCCTTGCCCTCTTCATCATTTTACCAAAGTTTTTTGCATAGGTCCCAATTCTATATTTAACATTATCCCACCATATTCGTTTGTCTTCTTTGTACAATTGATCTTTCAGCTCTTCCTTTATTACTTCTTCCACACCTTTTTTTAAAACTAGTTTCCTTTAGAAATTCCGTATTTAGAATCCATAACCCTGGCCCTCTCTTCATTCCACTCAAATCAATCCGCACCCATACAACTTTATGATCACTTAATGACGTTTTTTTATAACAAATATTTTCCACCACATTCATAAAATCGTTTTTACATATTGCAAAATCTATTCTGCTTGCGTACATACATTTTTTAACCACTTGTTCTCTTGAGAATTCCCTGATACCTTCATTTCTTATTCTCCATATATCCACTAAATCATTTTCTTCCATTATACTCTTCAGCTCTTTCCTCCCTCCATCTGATTTAAAGACCATTCCCTCTGCTAAATCCATCTTGCTAAAAGCTGTATTAAAATCTCCAATTATTACAAACCTCTTCCATTTTCCCATACTATTCCTCAATTTCTTGAAGAAATCAACCTTTTCCTTTTCCACAACAGGAGCATGTACATTACATAAAATGACTTTTCCCCCACCACCATCCTCTATTTCTACCGCCAGACACTTCTCCTCTTCATCATTATACACTTCTCGTACCTCTTCACACACCCCTTTTTTAATTAAGATTGCTACTCCTCTCCCTTTTCTCCCATCTCCATGGTTGCATACAACATCCCCTTTCCATCTCTTTTTGAACCCAGTCATTACATCATCCCTCCAATTTGTTTCTTGAATCATTAATACATTTGCCCTCTTACAAACTTCTTTCAGTCTTTCAAATTTCCCTTGATCCAATAACCCACGAACATTAATGGTTGCAATGCTCAAAAGCATACAAAAGAGAATCCACCCCTCCTTCCTCATTCCACATCGTCAACCTTCTCCGACAATGCCTCATACCTATTTTGATCCCACTCCGCTCCCTTTACTTCAGTATCCCCAGCTTCCGTTATCATCACATGTCTTTTTTTGGCTTGTTCATGGTTTTGTTCTACCTTTAACAGACGTCTTCTTGTTGTCCCCTTTTCTCCGACTTGCTTGTTGACCCCCCTCTGTTCTTCCTCCCTCTCGTCCTGTTCCTCCTGGCTCTCTAAAGCGTCCTGTTCATCTTCTTTCGCCGCCAGATTCTCGTCCTCTTGTTCTTTTCTGCCTTCATTCCCCACTGTCCTTCCAGCTTGTTCCCCTTTATCTTGCTCCCTTTCTTCCCTTTGCTCCTCCTCTTCACTGTGTGTTTCCTCTGTTTCCATGTTGTTTTCCTCATCCTCCTCAGCCCCCATCCAGCACTCACATTTCACCAACACCTTCTTACAGTCAGGGCATCTCACCGCATCACACTCTCTGGCGAAGTGTCCCAGCTCGCAGCAGTCTCGGCACCTGAACTCGGGACAGTCTTTCATTACATGCCCCGGACCCATACATAGACGACAGATCTTAACCTGAGACACCCCACATATTCAGCTTACTTTTGATCTCTTCATCCGTTATGTAACATGGTAGATGCATAAAGGAGATGATACACTCTCTTGCGCTTAAACTTCTCACCTCACACCGGGCTCCTTTGATAATTAAACCATCCTTTAGGCTTTCACAACAACTCTCATTTTCCAACGTTATTTCAAATTCCTTATTCAATCTTGGCCTCACAGCCAATACTTTTGCCACTCCTACCTTTGCAATCAAAGCGACTATCACATCTTCTGCTTTCCCTCCATCCACCTCTGCCACGCTTACAATCATTGTTGCTTCCTTTGCATACTCTTTTTCTCGCTCTTGCATATTCTTCTCCTCCCTTCCCCCTGATCCTCCTCTTTGCACTCTCCGCTGCTCCTTTTCAATTCCTTGACCTTGTTCCTTGTCTTTAGCCATGTCCTTGTCAACATTAGTAGATCCGTCCATTGTGAGCAGGTTGCTCATTTTGCCTTCCCCTGAGCAGCAACTTCTGCTCAGGGCAGCACCGTCAAAAACAAAAAACTTTTAATCTCAAACTAACTTTGCTAATTTATCAACCAGAACTTAAATGAAAAAAAAAGTTTGGAAGAGCCTTTCTCTCCCTTCTGCTGCCACCTCACTTCCTGCTTCCACTCGGGCGTGCTCAGGGTGGTATGGCCGTAAGCAAAGGAGGCTGCAAAGAGAGGGCTATTTAAAGATCAGCCACTATAATCGCCAGTGCATTATATAAGTAGGGAAGGAAACCCAAAAGCTTACAGCACCTGGTATTCCCAAAAGTACTAACCAGGCCTATTAGATAATTACTGAAAAAATCCAAAAGTACTAACCTGGCCCAAACCTGCTTACATTCTGAGATCGGGCATTGACTCTTTTTTTTTTTTTTTGCAAGATTATTGGACAATTAGTGAAAATTTCCAAAAGTACTAATCAGGCCTATTAGATAATTACTGAAAAAATCCAAAAGTACTAACCTGGCCCAAACCTGCTTACATTCTGAGATCGGGCATTGACTCTTTTTTTTTTTTTTTTTTGCAAGATTATTGGACAATTAGTGAAAATTTCCAAAAGTACTAACCAGGCCTATTAGATAATTACTGTAAAAATCCAAAAGTACTAACCTGGCCCAAACCTGCTTAGATTTGGAGATCAGTTGAGATCAGGCATAGCCAGGATGGTATGGCCATAAGCGAAGGTTAGTACTTTTTGAAAAAATCCAAAAGTACTAACCTGGCCCAAACCTGCTTACATTCTGAGATCGGGCATTGACTCTTTTATTTATTTTTATTTTTTTTGCAAGATTATTGGACAATTAGTAAAAATTTCCTAAAGTACTAACCAGGCCTATTAGATAATTACTGAAAAAATCCAAAAGTACTAACCTGGCCCAAACCTGCTTACATTCTGAGATCGGGCATTGACTCTTTTTTTTTTTTTTTGCAAGATTATTGGACAATTAGTGAAAATTTCCAAAAGTACTAACCAGGCCTATTAGATAATTACTGAAAAAATCCAAAAGTACTAACCTGGCCCAAAACTGCTTAGATTTGGAGATCAGTTGAGATCGGGCATAGCCAGGATGGTATGGCCATAAGATAAGGAGGCTGCAAAGAGAGGGCTATTTAAAGATCAGCCACTATAATCGCCAGTGCTTTATATAAGTAGGGAAGGAAACCCAAAAGCTTACAGCACCTGGTATTCCCAGGCGGTCTCCCATCCAAGTACTAACCAGGCCCAAACCTGCTTAGATTTGGAGATCAGTTGAGATCGGGCATAGCCAGGATGGTATGGCCGTAAGCGAAGGAGGCTGCAAAGAGAGGGCTATTTAAAGATCAGCCACTATAATCGCCAGTGCATCATATAAGTAGGGAAGGAAACCCAAAAGCTTACAGCACCTGGTATTCCCAAAAGTACTAACCAGGCCTATTAGATAATTACTGAAAAAATCCAAAAGTACTAACCTGGCCCAAACCTGCTTAGATTTGGAGATCAGTTGAGATCAGGCATAGCCAGGATGGTATGGCCATAAGCGAAGGAGGCTGCAAAGAGAGGGCTATTTAAAGATCAGCCACTATAATCGCCAGTGCTTTATATAAGTAGGGAAGGAAACCCAAAAGCTTACAGCACCTGGTATTCCCAGGCAGTCTCCCATCAAAGTACTAACCAGGCCCAAACCTGCTTAGCTTCCGAGATCAGATGAGATTTTTTTTTTTTTTTTTTTTTTTTTTATTAATTATTTTTTCCTCCATTCATATACAAACATACATTCAATTTATACACTTTTGTCAACCTTCACATATTCATCAGACCTCATCTCTCTTTTCTAAATTCAATTCTAATCCATTCAATGTATTTTTAATAAATGGATTATCTTTCCCTATCAACTTATCAAGTATCTGCATCTTCCCCTCTCTCTTAAAGTACTCCTCTAATGTCTTTATATAATCTTCCAATTTCCTTTTAAAACCAGACCACAAATCCAACTTCTTCTTTTCCCTTCTTGCAAAATTCCTTCTCTGCCATATTATAAACCTCCCAACAGTCAAGAATATATTTATCACATTCCGTTTTTCACAATCTATATTAACTCCAAATAAGAACATGCAACTCCATATTTGCTCATTCTCAATTTCGTCCCCTTTATCCTCCAACAATTCTTTTACCAAATTTTTCATTTTCAGTTTAAAAGCTTGTGACTCCGTATATGACAGAAATATATGCAAAATTCCTTCCTCTTTTATCAAACACACTTTACACATGGCATTTTCGGTTAATCCCATTTTGTACAGCTTTAGCTCTGAAAATATTATGTTATGTCTTATACAAAACTCTAAGTTTTCCATTCTCGCATCCATGTACCATTTTCCCAGATTTTTCCATAACATCCTCTTATCAAAATCGTTAAACACTTTTTCCCAAAATTTAACAGCCACCGGCTCCTTAAACACCAAGCTCCTGAAAAACACATAAAACTTTTTCACTGAACTTTGATTAAGAGAAACTTCTTCTCCCTTCTCTTTTATAACTACCTTCATCTTGTCCCCTTCATTTCCATTTTCTCCCTCAATCATCCTTATCCATTGCCTAGGAATTGCTTCCTTTACCTGTTCATATTGTTTTTCCAAAATTTTCACATTTACATCATCCTCCACCTCTTTCACCTCATCCACAATTGCTTGGAATGGAAAAAATCCTTCTTTTACTTCGTATAGAACATCCTTCACTCTCTTAAATGCAGCCTTAATCCACTGTTTAAAATACAGTTCTTTTCCTTTATATAAAACATTATCATTTAAGAACAAAGGTTGATTTAGCATTTCTTTCTTCTTCTAGGCGTTATGCCCACATTTATTTTGAATTCTCCCCATGCTTCCAATACTTCTACATAAAATTCTGGAATTCCGGACATCATATTTTGCTTCAGTTTCATCCATAAAATATCTGCTCCTATGTTCATATTTCCACATTTGTTTAAAAACAAATTCATTAACTCTGGCCATTGTGCCTGATTTTCTTCACTCAAGAATTTTTTCACTATTTTAACTCTAAAACTCTTTTTCTTTAATTCTGGATCCTGCAAACCCAGCCCTCCATCTTTCACATCTATTATTGTCTCGTACGCTATCTTTGATGGTTTTGAATCCCATAGAAATTTCAAAACGGCCGCTTTTATTCTTTTACTTATCCACCTTGGCATCGGTGTAACACTCAACACATACCACATTTTCGATAACATTAAGGCATTCAGTACTAACACCTTCCCCCTCAATGTTAGTTCCCTCATTTTCCAGAAGTTTAAAACTCTCTCCATCCTTCCAATCACATCATCCCACATCACATCCCTCATTTCTCGTTCATTTTTTCCTATCCTGATTCCTAACACCTTTAAGCCTTCTTCTTCTTTAAAAGGAAATAAGCTTTGAATGTTCTCCCCATCTCCAATATTCATATAAACTGTTTTCTCTATGTTAATTTTGGCCCCAGATCCTTTGCAGTACCTTTGCAATATTTCCATTGCTTTTTCAACGCTTTTGACATCCTTTACTATCAGTGTTGTGTCATCTGCGTATTGATATACTTTTTGTAATTCTTCATTATCTCTTAAAACCACTCCTTTGATTTCCTTTTCCCCCATTATTGCTAGCCCCAGGGATTCTGCCACTAAACTATATAATTGGGCTGACAAAGGACAGCCCTGTCTTATAGACCTTGAGACACTGAAAGCTCCAGTTAAAAATCCTTTACATTTTATTTGGCTTTTCGCCCCCTTGTATAAAATCTTCAACCATTTTATGAAATTCTGCCCAAAATCAAACTTTTCAAGAATTGCAAACAAGAATTCGTGCTCGACTCTGTCAAAGGCTTTTTCTAAATCTAGACTTATAACATATCCCTTTTTCCTTCCCTCCACCATATAGCTCACTACATCTCTTATACTACACACTGTGTCTGTGATATCCCTGCCTTCGATAGCATATGCCTGGTTTGTTTCAATAATGCTTGGTAGAATTTTCTTCAAGCGGTTTGCTAATATCTTTGCTAAGATTTTATAGTCTGTATTTAGCATGGTTATTGGTCTGTAGTTCTTCAAATCATTCTTATCCCCTCTCTTCTTAAAAATTAATTTAATTACCCCAATCCCCATTAAATGACTTGTTTCTTCCTTTTCAAATATCTCATCATACACTTCCTTTAAAATTGGTGTCAACACTTCCTTAAAATGTTTGTAGAACTCCCCTGACAGCCCATCTCTTCCAGGACTTTTCCCATTATTCAATTGCAGTATGGCACATTCTATTTCTTCTTTTTTTATACCCTCATCACTCATTTTTTTATTATCCACATCTAATTTTTTCTTAATTTTCCCAGTCAAAAATTCTTTTTCTGTTTTTTCAATTTTTTCTTTGCTAAACAGCTTCTTATAAAATTCTGTTATTTCTTTTAAAACCTCTTCTGTTTCTTTTACCATCTCACCACTTTCTCTTTTGATCTCCTTAATCATTCCTTCTCTCTGTCTACTTTTTTCAAGATTAAAGAAAAACTTTGTACATTTTTCCCCTTCTACTTCATATTTTGCCCTGCTTCTTATCACCTCCCCTCTAAAATGTCTTTCTTCTATTTCCTTAAAGGGACACTTCACCCATTTGCATTTAGCTTTGTATTGTTAGAAACCCAATCATATATTATAATGATCATGGATTTTCCCTTTATTTTTCCCTGAGATGGGAGAAATAAGGATTTAAGTGTTTTACTTCCTGCTTATTATGACGTAAAAATCGTCATTTTGCGTCATAATAAGCAGGAAGTCAAAATTCATTGAAAAGTGTAGAGACTACAGAGACTAGCTTATTATTATTCCAGGGGGTGGGACCCACTCACCCTACAGGCCTATTACAGATCAGTGGGTGGGACTAAACTTACAGAAATGAAAATGAAAATCCGCCATCTTGTTTGGAAGCTATGTAGCTAAGCTAACAAGCGCTTATGGAGTCAGATTTACGAGAATGGCTGGAGGAACAACTCATGATACGGAAGAAGAGGATTTTCTGTTGCTCGAAACAGATGTTGGTGGCTATCTATACTAGCCACAATATAGCGCAGAGCAGCTGAGGCTGATGGAGGAACAGGAGGCGGCGGCTGCAGCCGAGGCCGGAGACCTGCCTGTCGCGTCCGAGGAGCCCGGGCGTGCTCGAGCTGGTGCGGACTGGTGGTGGCTGTGCTCTCGTTGTGCGCCTACGGACACAGAGCTCGAGTCCGTCTGCTGCAAGAATTTGAAAGATGCCAATTTCTCCTCGATGAAATGTCTGAGGCAGACAAGGACACGGATGTTTGCGTTGTGAACCATCCTAGTTTCGCCCCGCATATGGACAGAGGCGTCCTGGAGACATACTTCAGAATTCCGAAGGTAAACTGGAAACGCCAGCCGAAGCCTGCACAAATGGACGTCTAACTGTAAAATAAGTGTTTCAATTTTATTTTTTATTCATTTCGTGAAATGTACACAATTTCTTCAAGCATTATTATCACGAAATGATTCCCGGTTAATAAGTTACGTAACGTCAACTGTAAACTGTTTGTGCAGTACCTTTTTTAATGCACAAAAAGCTTACTGTGGCATTGTTTACTACTGTGGCACGTAAATACCATACATCGCTAACTGTGTCCTCAATGTCTTGTAGACAATATCGCCTAACAGCCTAACAGCGGTGTTCTGGATTAGTGGGAGTGGCTTGTGGAGCTGTGCAAATGTGTTGCATTGTGGGAGTTGTGGTTTTACATACAAATGAGCCCTAAAGTTACTTTCTGTAATAACTCGGTCAAAAAGGCACCAAATTCGAAAGTTTTAATAGATTTCGACTACATATATGACCCACTTTCAATGAAGATCAATGTTCCCACGGGTGAAATGCTCCTTTAAGCTTTTCCCCTAATACTAAAATTCTTTCCACATTTTCCCCTCCCTCATTCAGAGTATCTTTCAACTCCTTTCTTATTTTCTTTTCTTCAAAATTCCTTGCCCTCTTCATCATTTTACCAAAGTTTTTTGCATAGGTCCCAATTCTATATTTAACATTATCCCACCATATTCGTTTGTCTTCTTTGTACAATTGATCTTTCAGCTCTTCCTTTATTACTTCTTCCACACCTTTTTTTAAAACTAGTTTCCTTTAGAAATTCCGTATTTAGAATCCATAACCCTGGCCCTCTCTTCATTCCACTCAAATCAATCCGCACCCATACAACTTTATGATCACTTAATGACGTTTTTTTATAACAAATATTTTCCACCACATTCATAAAATCGTTTTTACATATTGCAAAATCTATTCTGCTTGCGTACATACATTTTTTAACCACTTGTTCTCTTGAGAATTCCCTGATACCTTCATTTCTTATTCTCCATATATCCACTAAATCATTTTCTTCCATTATACTCTTCAGCTCTTTCCTCCCTCCATCTGATTTAAAGACCATTCCCTCTGCTAAATCCATCTTGCTAAAAGCTGTATTAAAATCTCCAATTATTACAAACCTCTTCCATTTTCCCATACTATTCCTCAATTTCTTGAAGAAATCAACCTTTTCCTTTTCCACAACAGGAGCATGTACATTACATAAAATGACTTTTCCCCCACCACCATCCTCTATTTCTACCGCCAGACACTTCTCCTCTTCATCATTATACACTTCTCGTACCTCTTCACACACCCCTTTTTTAATTAAGATTGCTACTCCTCTCCCTTTTCTCCCATCTCCATGGTTGCATACAACATCCCCTTTCCATCTCTTTTTGAACCCAGTCATTACATCATCCCTCCAATTTGTTTCTTGAATCATTAATACATTTGCCCTCTTACAAACTTCTTTCAGTCTTTCAAATTTCCCTTGATCCAATAACCCACGAACATTAATGGTTGCAATGCTCAAAAGCATACAAAAGAGAATCCACCCCTCCTTCCTCATTCCACATCGTCAACCTTCTCCGACAATGCCTCATACCTATTTTGATCCCACTCCGCTCCCTTTACTTCAGTATCCCCAGCTTCCGTTATCATCACATGTCTTTTTTTGGCTTGTTCATGGTTTTGTTCTACCTTTAACAGACGTCTTCTTGTTGTCCCCTTTTCTCCGACTTGCTTGTTGACCCCCCTCTGTTCTTCCTCCCTCTCGTCCTGTTCCTCCTGGCTCTCTAAAGCGTCCTGTTCATCTTCTTTCGCCGCCAGATTCTCGTCCTCTTGTTCTTTTCTGCCTTCATTCCCCACTGTCCTTCCAGCTTGTTCCCCTTTATCTTGCTCCCTTTCTTCCCTTTGCTCCTCCTCTTCACTGTGTGTTTCCTCTGTTTCCATGTTGTTTTCCTCATCCTCCTCAGCCCCCATCCAGCACTCACATTTCACCAACACCTTCTTACAGTCAGGGCATCTCACCGCATCACACTCTCTGGCGAAGTGTCCCAGCTCGCAGCAGTCTCGGCACCTGAACTCGGGACAGTCTTTCATTACATGCCCCGGACCCATACATAGACGACAGATCTTAACCTGAGACACCCCACATATTCAGCTTACTTTTGATCTCTTCATCCGTTATGTAACATGGTAGATGCATAAAGGAGATGATACACTCTCTTGCGCTTAAACTTCTCACCTCACACCGGGCTCCTTTGATAATTAAACCATCCTTTAGGCTTTCACAACAACTCTCATTTTCCAACGTTATTTCAAATTCCTTATTCAATCTTGGCCTCACAGCCAATACTTTTGCCACTCCTACCTTTGCAATCAAAGCGACTATCACATCTTCTGCTTTCCCTCCATCCACCTCTGCCACGCTTACAATCATTGTTGCTTCCTTTGCATACTCTTTTTCTCGCTCTTGCATATTCTTCTCCTCCCTTCCCCCTGATCCTCCTCTTTGCACTCTCCGCTGCTCCTTTTCAATTCCTTGACCTTGTTCCTTGTCTTTAGCCATGTCCTTGTCAACATTAGTAGATCCGTCCATTGTGAGCAGGTTGCTCATTTTGCCTTCCCCTGAGCAGCAACTTCTGCTCAGGGCAGCACCGTCAAAAACAAAAAACTTTTAATCTCAAACTAACTTTGCTAATTTATCAACCAGAACTTAAATGAAAAAAAAAGTTTGGAAGAGCCTTTCTCTCCCTTCTGCTGCCACCTCACTTCCTGCTTCCACTCGGGCGTGCTCAGGGTGGTATGGCCGTAAGCAAAGGAGGCTGCAAAGAGAGGGCTATTTAAAGATCAGCCACTATAATCGCCAGTGCATTATATAAGTAGGGAAGGAAACCCAAAAGCTTACAGCACCTGGTATTCCCAAAAGTACTAACCAGGCCTATTAGATAATTACTGAAAAAATCCAAAAGTACTAACCTGGCCCAAACCTGCTTACATTCTGAGATCGGGCATTGACTCTTTTTTTTTTTTTTTTGCAAGATTATTGGACAATTAGTGAAAATTTCCAAAAGTACTAATCAGGCCTATTAGATAATTACTGAAAAAATCCAAAAGTACTAACCTGGCCCAAACCTGCTTACATTCTGAGATCGGGCATTGACTCTTTTTTTTTTTTTTTTTTGCAAGATTATTGGACAATTAGTGAAAATTTCCAAAAGTACTAACCAGGCCTATTAGATAATTACTGTAAAAATCCAAAAGTACTAACCTGGCCCAAACCTGCTTAGATTTGGAGATCAGTTGAGATCAGGCATAGCCAGGATGGTATGACCATAAGCGAAGGTTAGTACTTTTTGAAAAAATCCAAAAGTACTAACCTGGCCCAAACCTGCTTACATTCTGAGATCGGGCATTGACTCTTTTATTTATTTTTATTTTTTTTGCAAGATTATTGGACAATTAGTAAAAATTTCCTAAAGTACTAACCAGGCCTATTAGATAATTACTGAAAAAATCCAAAAGTACTAACCTGGCCCAAACCTGCTTACATTCTGAGATCGGGCATTGACTCTTTTTTTTTTTTTTTGCAAGATTATTGGACAATTAGTGAAAATTTCCAAAAGTACTAACCAGGCCTATTAGATAATTACTGAAAAAATCCAAAAGTACTAACCTGGCCCAAAACTGCTTAGATTTGGAGATCAGTTGAGATCGGGCATAGCCAGGATGGTATGGCCATAAGCGAAGGAGGCTGCAAAGAGAGGGCTATTTAAAGATCAACCACTATAATCGCCAGTGCTTTATATAAGTAGGGAAGGAAACCCAAAAGCTTACAGCACCTGGTATTCCCAGGCGGTCTCCCATCCAAGTATTAACCAGGCCCAAACCTGCTTAGCTTCCGAGATCAGACGAGATCGGGCATAGCCAGGTTGGTATGGCCGTAAGCGAAGGAGGCTGCAAAGAGAGGGCTATTTAAAGATCAGCCACTATAATCGCCAGTGCATTATATAAGTAGGGAAGGAAACCTAAAAGCTTACAGCACCTGGTATTCCCAAAAGTACTAACCAGGCTTATTAGATAATTACTGAAAAAATCCAAAAGTACTAACCTGGCCCAAACCTGCTTACATTCTGAGATCGGGCATTGACTCTTTTTTTTTTTTTTTTTGCAAGATTATTGGACAATTAGTGAAAATTTCCAAAAGTACTAACAAGGCCTATTAGATAATTACTGAAAAAATCCAAAAGTACTAACCTGGCCCAAACCTGCTTAGATTTGGAGATCAGTTGAGATCAGGCATAGCCAGGATGGTATGGCCATAAGCGAAAAAGGCTGCAAAGAGAGGGCTATTTAAAGATCAGCCACTATAATCGCCAGTGCTTTATATAAGTAGGGAAGGAAAGCCAAAAGCTTACAGCACCTGGTATTCCCAGGCGGTCTCCCATCCAAGTACTAACCAGGCCCAAACCTGCTTAGCTTCCGAGATCAGACGAGATCGGGCATAGCCAGGTTGGTATGGCCGTAAGCGAAGGAGGCTGCAAAGAGAGGGCTATTTAAAGATCAGCCACTATAATCGCCAGTGCATTATATAAGTAGGGAAGGAAACCCAAAAGCTTACAGCACCTGGAATTCCCAAAAGTACTAACCAGGCCTATTAGATAATTACTGAAAAAATCCAAAAGTACTAACCTGGCCCAAACCTGCTTACATTCTGAGATCGGGCATTGACTCTTTTTTTTTTTTTTTTGCAAGATTATTGGACAATTAGTGAAAATTTCCAAAAGTACTAACCAGGCCTATTAGATAATTACTGAAAAAATCCAAAAGTACTAATCTGGCCCAAACCTGCTTAGATTTGGAGATCAGTTGAGATCAGGCATAGCCAGGATGGTATGGCCATAAGCGAAGGAGGCTGCAAAGAAAGGGCTATTTAAAGATCAGCCACTATAATCGCCAGTGCTTTATATAAGTAGGGAAGGAAACCCAAAAGCTTACAGCACCTGGTATTCCCAAACGGTCTCCCATCCAAGTACTAACCAGCCCCAAACCTGCTTAGCTTCCGAGATCAGACGAGATCGGGCATAGCCAGGTTGGTATGTCCGTAAGCGAAGGGGGCTGCAAAGAGAGGGCTATTTAAAGATCAGCCACTATAATCGCCAGTGCATTATATAAGTAGGGAAGGAAACCCAAAAGCTTACAGCACCTGGTATTCCCAAAAGTACTAACCAGGCCTTTTAGATAATTACTGAAAAAATCCAAAAGTACTAACCTGGCCCAAACCTGCTTACATTCTGAGATCGGGCATTGACTCTTTTTTTTTTTTTTTTTGCAAGATTATTGGACAATTAGTGAAAATTTCCAAAAGTACTAACCAGGCCTATTAGATAATTACTGAAAAAATCCAAAATTACTAACCTGGCCCAAACCTGCTTACATTCTGAGATCGGGCATTGACTCTTTTTTTTTTTTTTGCAAGATTATTGGACAATTAGTGAAAATTTCCAAAAGTACTAACCAGGCCTATTAGATAATTACTGAAAAAATCCAAAAGTACTAACCTGGCCCAAACCTGCTTAGATTTGGAGATCAGTTGAGATCGGGCATAGCCAGGATGGTATGGCCATAAGCGAAGGAGGCTGCAAAGAGAGGGCTATTTAAAGATCAGCCACTATAATCGCCAGTGCTTTATATAAGTAGGGAAGGAAACCCAAAATCTTACAGCACCTGGTATTCCCAGGCGGTCTCCCATCCAAGTACTAACCAGGCCCAAACCTGCTTAGCTTCGGAGATCAGATGAGATCGGGCATAGCCAGGTTGGTATGGCCGTAAGCGAAGGAGGCTGCAAAGAGAGGGCTATTTAAAGATCAGCCACTATAATCGCCAGTGCATTATATAAGTAGGGAAGGAAACCCAAAAGCTTACAGCACCTGGTATTCCCAAAAGTACTAACCAGGCCTATTAGATAATTACTGAAAAAATCCAAAAGTACTAACCTGGCCCAAACCTGCTTACATTCTGAGATCGGGCATTGACTCTTTTTTTTTTTTTTTTGCAAGATTATTGGACAATTAGTGAAAATTTCCAAAAGTACTAACCAGGCCTATTAGATAATTACTGAAAAAATCCAAAAGTACTAGCCTGGCCCAAACCTGCTTACATTCTGAGATCGGGCATTGACTCTTTTTTTTTTTTTTTTGCAAGATTATTGGACAATTAGTGAAAATTTCCTAAAGTACTAACCAGGCCTATTAGATAATTACTGAAAAAATCCAAAAGTACTAACCTGGCCCAAACCTGCTTAGATTAGGAGATCAGTTGAGATCGGGCATAGCCAGGATGGTATGGCCATAAGCGAAGGAGGTTGCAAAGAGAGGGCTATTTAAAGATCAGCCACTATAATCGCCAGTGCTTTATATAAGTAGGGAAGGAAACCCAAAAGCTTACAGCACCTGGTATTCCCAGGAGGTCTCCCATCCAAGTACTAACCAGGCCCAAACCTGCTTAGCTTCCGAGATCAGACGAGATCGGGGATAGCCAGGTTGGTATGGCCGTAAGCGAAGGAGGCTGCAAAGAGAGGGCTATTTAAAGATCAGCCACTATAATCGCCAGTGCATTATATAAGTAGGGAAGGAAACCCAAAAGCTTACAGCACCTGGTATTCCCAAAAGTACTAACCAAGCCTATTAGATAATTACTGAAAAAATCCAAAAGTACTAACCTGGCCCAAACCTGCTTACATTCTGAGATCGGGCATTGACTCTTTTTTTTTTTTTTTGCAAGATTATTGGACAATTAGTGAAAATTTCCAAAAGTACTAACCAGGCCTATTAGATAATTACTGAAAAAATCCAAAAGTACTAACCTGGCCCAAACCTGCTTAGATTTGGAGATCAGTTGAGATCAGGCATAGCCAGGATGGTATGGCCATAAGCGAAGGAGGCTGCAAAGAGAGGGCTATTTAAAGATCAGCCACTATAATCGCCAGTGCTTTATATAAGTAGGGAAGGAAACCCAAAAGCTTACAGCACCTGGTATTCCCAAACGGTCTCCCATCCAAGTACTAACCAGGCCCAAACCTGCTTAGTTTCCGAGATCAGACGAGATCGGGCATAGCCAGGTTGGTATGGCCGTAAGCGAAGGGGGCTGCAAAGAGAGGGCTATTTAAAGATCAGCCACTATAATCGCCAGTGCATTATATAAGTAGGGAAGGAAACCAAAAAGTTTACAGCACCTGGTATTCCCAAAAGTAGTAACCAGGCCTATTAGATAATTACTGAAAAATTCCAAAAGTACTAACCTGGCCCAAACCTGCTTACATTCTGAGATCGGGCATTGACTCTTTTTTTTTTTTTTGCAAGATTATTGGACAATTAGTGAAAATTTCCAAAAGTACTAACCAGGCCTATTAGATAATTACTGAAAAATCCAAAAGTACTAACCTGGCCCAAACCTGCTTAGATTTGGAGATCAGTTGAGATCGGGCATAGCCAGGATGGTATGGCCATAAGCGAAGGAGGCTGCAAAGAGAGGGCTATTTAAAGATCAGCCACTATAATCGCCAGTGCTTTATATAAGTAGGGAAGGAAACCCAAAAGCTTACAGCACCTGGTATTCCCAGGCGGTCTCCCATCCAAGTACTTACCAGGCCCAAACCTGCTTAGCTTCCGAGATCAGACAAGATCGGGCATAGCCAGGTTGGTATGGCCATAAGCGAAGGAAGCTGCAAAGAGAGGGCTATTTAAAGATCAGCCACTATAATAGCCAGTGCATTATATAAGTAGGGAAGGAAACCCAAAAGCTTACAGCACCTGGTATTCCCAAAAGTACTAACCAGGCCTATTAGATAATTACTGAAAAAATCCAAAAGTACTAACCTGGCCCAAACCTGCTTACATTCTGAGATCGGGCATTGACTCTTTTTTGTTTTTTTACAAGATTATTAGACAATTAGTGAATTTTTCCAAAAGTACTAACCAGGCCTATTAGATATTTACTGAAAAAATCCAAAAGTACTAACCTGGCCCAAACCTGCTAACATTCTGAGGTCGGGCATTGACTCTTTTTTTTTGCAAGATTATTGGACAATTAGTGAAAATTTCCAAAAGTACTAACCAGGCCTATTAGATAATTACTGAAAAAATCCAAAAGTACTAACCTGGCCCAAACCTGCTTACATTCTGAGATCGGGCATTGACTCTTTTTTGTTTTTTTACAAGATTATTAGACAATTAGTGAATTTTTCCAAAAGTACTAACCAGGCCTATTAGATATTTACTGAAAAAATCCAAAAGTACTAACCTGGCCCAAACCTGCTAACAATCTGAGGTCGGGCATTGACTTTTTTTTTTTTTGCAAGATTATTGGACAATTAGTGAAAATTTCCAAAAGTACTAACCAGGCCTATTAGATAATTACTGAAAAAATCCAAAAGTACTAACCTGGCCCAAACCTGCTTAGATTTGGAGATCAGTTGAGATCGGGCATAGCCAGGATGGTATGGCCATAAGCGAAGGAGGCTGCAAAGAGAGGGCTATTTAAAGATCAGCCACTATAATCGCCAGTGCTTTATATAAGTAGGGAAGGAAACCCAAAATCTTACAGCACCTGGTATTCCCAGGCGGTCTCCCATCCAAGTACTAACCAGGCCCAAACCTGCTTAGCTTCGGAGATCAGATGAGATCGGGCATAGCCAGGTTGGTATGGCCGTAAGCGAAGGAGGCTGCAAAGAGAGGGCTATTTAAAGATCAGCCACTATAATCGCCAGTGCATTATATAAGTAGGGAAGGAAACCCAAAAGCTTACAGCACCTGGTATTCCCAAAAGTACTAACCAGGCCTATTAGATAATTACTGAAAAAATCCAAAAGTACTAACCTGGCCCAAACCTGCTTACATTCTGAGATCGGGCATTGACTCTTTTTTTTTTTTTTTTTTGCAAGATTATTGGACAATTAGTGAAAATTTCCAAAAGTACTAACCAGGCCTATTAGATAATTACTGAAAAAATCCAAAAGTACTAGCCTGGCCCAAACCTGCTTACATTCTGAGATCGGGCATTGACTCTTTTTTTTTTTTTTTTGCAAGATTATTGGACAATTAGTGAAAATTTCCTAAAGTACTAACCTGGCCTATTAGATAATTACTGAAAAAATCCAAAAGTACTAACCTGGCCCAAACCTGCTTAGATTAGGAGATCAGTTGAGATCGGGCATAGCCAGGATGGTATGGCCATAAGCGAAGGAGGTTGCAAAGAGAGGGCTATTTAAAGATCAGCCACTATAATCGCCAGTGCTTTATATAAGTAGGGAAGGAAACCCAAAAGCTTACAGCACCTGGTATTCCCAGGAGGTCTCCCATCCAAGTACTGACCAGGCCCAAACCTGCTTAGCTTCCGAGATCAGACGAGATCGGGGATAGCCAGGTTGGTATGGCCGTAAGCGAAGGAGGCTGCAAAGAGAGGGCTATTTAAAGATCAGCCACTATAATCGCCAGTGCATTATATAAGTAGGGAAGGAAACCCAAAAGCTTACAGCACCTGGTATTCCCAAAAGTACTAACCAAGCCTATTAGATAATTACTGAAAAAATCCAAAAGTACTAACCTGGCCCAAACCTGCTTACATTCTGAGATCGGGCATTGACTCTTTTTTTTTTTTTTTTGCAAGATTATTGGACAATTAGTGAAAATTTCCAAAAGTACTAACCAGGCCTATTAGATAATTACTGAAAAAATCCAAAAGTACTAACCTGGCCCAAACCTGCTTAGATTTGGAGATCAGTTGAGATCAGGCATAGCCAGGATGGTATGGCCATAAGCGAAGGAGGCTGCAAAGAGAGGGCTATTTAAAGATCAGCCACTATAATCGCCAGTGCTTTATATAAGTAGGGAAGGAAACCCAAAAGCTTACAGCACCTGGTATTCCCAAACGGTCTCCCATCCAAGTACTAACCAGGCCCAAACCTGCTTAGCTTCCGAGATCAGACGAAATCGGGCATAGCCAGGTTGGTATGGCCGTAAGCGAAGGGGGCTGCAAAGAGAGGGCTATTTAAAGATCAGCCACTATAATCGCCAGTGCATTATATAAGTAGGGAAGGAAACCCAAAAGTTTACAGCACCTGGTATTCCCAAAAGTAGTAACCAGGCCTATTAGATAATTACTGAAAAATTCCAAAAGTACTAACCTGGCCCAAACCTGCTTACATTCTGAGATCGGGCATTGACTCTTTTTTTTTTTTTTGCAAGATTATTGGACAATTAGTGAAAATTTCCAAAAGTACTAACCAGGCCTATTAGATAATTACTGAAAAAATCCAAAAGTACTAACCTGGCCCAAACCTGCTTAGATTTGGAGATCAGTTGAGATCGGGCATAGCCAGGATGGTATGGCCATAAGCGAAGGAGGCTGCAAAGAGAGGGCTATTTAAAGATAAGCCACTATAATCGCCAGTGCTTTATATAAGTAGGGAAGGAAACCCAAAATCTTACAGCACCTGGTATTCCCAGGCGGTCTCCCATCCAAGTACTAACTAGGCCCAAACCTGCTTAGCTTCCGAGATCAGACGAGATCGGGCATAGCCAGGTTGGTATGGCCGTAAGCGATGGAGGCTGCAAAGAGAGGGCAATTTAAAGATCAGCCACTATAATCGCCAGTGCTTTATATAAGTAGGAAAGGAAACCCAAAAGCTTACAGCACCTGGTATTCCCAAAAGTACTAACCAGGCCTATTAGATAATTACTGAAAAAATCCAAAAGTACTAACCTGGCCCAAACCTGCTTAGATTTGGAGATCAGTTGAGATCGGGCATAGCCAGGATGGTATGGCCATAAGCGAAGGAGGCTGCAAAGAGAGGGCTATTTAAAGATCAGCCACTATAATCGCCAGTGCATTATATAAGTAGGGAAGGAAACCCAAAAGCTTACAGCACCTGGTATTCCCAAAAGTACTAACAAGGCCTATTAGATAATTACTGAAAAAATCCAAAAGTACTAACCTGGCCCAAACCTGCTTACATTCTGAGATCGGCATTGACTCTTTTTTTTTTTTGCAAGATTATTGGACAATTAGTGAAAATTTCCAAAAGTACTAACCAGGCCTATTAGATAATTACTGAAAAAATCCAAAAGTACTAACCTGGCCCAAACCTGCTTACAATCTGAGATCGGGCAGTGACTCTTTTTTTTTTTTTTTTTTGCAAGATTATTGGACAATTAGTGAAAATTTCCAAAAGTACTAACCAGGCCTATTAGATAATTACTGAAAAATCCAAAAGTACTAACCTGGCCCAAACCTGCTTAGATTTGGAGATCAGTTGAGATCGGGCATAGCCAGGATGGTATGGCCATAAGCGAAGGAGGCTGCAAAGAGAGGGCTATTTAAAGATCAGCCACTATAATCGCCAGTGCTTTATATAAGTAGGGAAGGAAACCCAAAAGCTTACAGCACCTGGTATTCCCAGGCGGTCTCCCATCCAAGTACTTACCAGGCCCAAACCTGCTTAGCTTCCGAGATCAGACAAGATCGGGCATAGCCAGGTTGGTATGGCCATAAGCGAAGGAAGCTGCAAAGAGAGGGCTATTTAAAGATCAGCCACTATAATAGCCAGTGCATTATATAAGTAGGGAAGGAAACCCAAAAGCTTACAGCACCTGGTATTCCCAAAAGTACTAACCAGGCCTATTAGATAATTACTGAAAAAATCCAAAAGTACTAACCTGGCCCAAACCTGCTTACATTCTGAGATCGGGCATTGACTCTTTTTTGTTTTTTTACAAGATTATTAGACAATTAGTGAATTTTTCCAAAAGTACTAACCAGGCCTATTAGATATTTACTGAAAAAATCCAAAAGTACTAACCTGGCCCAAACCTGCTAACATTCTGAGGTCGGGCATTGACTCTTTTTTTTTGCAAGATTATTGGACAATTAGTGAAAATTTCCAAAAGTACTAACCAGGCCTATTAGATAATTACTGAAAAAATCCAAAAGTACTAACCTGGCCCAAACCTGCTTACATTCTGAGATCGGGCATTGACTCTTTTTTGTTTTTTTACAAGATTATTAGACAATTAGTGAATTTTTCCAAAAGTACTAACCAGGCCTATTAGATATTTACTGAAAAAATCCAAAAGTACTAACCTGGCCCAAACCTGCTAACAATCTGAGGTCGGGCATTGACTTTTTTTTTTTTTGCAAGATTATTGGACAATTAGTGAAAATTTCCAAAAGTACTAACCAGGCCTATTAGATAATTACTGAAAAAATCCAAAAGTACTAACCTGGCCCAAACCTGCTTAGATTTGGAGATCAGTTGAGATCGGGCATAGCCAGGATGGTATGGCCATAAGCGAAGGAGGCTGCAAAGAGAGGGCTATTTAAAGATCAGCCACTATAATCGCCAGTGCTTTATATAAGTAGGGAAGGAAACCCAAAATCTTACAGCACCTGGTATTCCCAGGCGGTCTCCCATCCAAGTACTAACCAGGCCCAAACCTGCTTAGCTTCGGAGATCAGATGAGATCGGGCATAGCCAGGTTGGTATGGCCGTAAGCGAAGGAGGCTGCAAAGAGAGGGCTATTTAAAGATCAGCCACTATAATCGCCAGTGCATTATATAAGTAGGGAAGGAAACCCAAAAGCTTACAGCACCTGGTATTCCCAAAAGTACTAACCAGGCCTATTAGATAATTACTGAAAAAATCCAAAAGTACTAACCTGGCCCAAACCTGCTTACATTCTGAGATCGGGCATTGACTCTTTTTTTTTTTTTTTTTTTGCAAGATTATTGGACAATTAGTGAAAATTTCCAAAAGTACTAACCAGGCCTATTAGATAATTACTGAAAAAATCCAAAAGTACTAGCCTGGCCCAAACCTGCTTACATTCTGAGATCGGGCATTGACTCTTTTTTTTTTTTTTTTGCAAGATTATTGGACAATTAGTGAAAATTTCCTAAAGTACTAACCAGGCCTATTAGATAATTACTGAAAAAATCCAAAAGTACTAACCTGGCCCAAACCTGCTTAGATTAGGAGATCAGTTGAGATCGGGCATAGCCAGGATGGTATGGCCATAAGCGAAGGAGGTTGCAAAGAGAGGGCTATTTAAAGATCAGCCACTATAATCGCCAGTGCTTTATATAAGTAGGGAAGGAAACCCAAAAGCTTACTGCACCTGGTATTCCCAGGAGGTCTCCCATCCAAGTACTGACCAGGCCCAAACCTGCTTAGCTTCCGAGATCAGACGAGATCGGGGATAGCCAGGTTGGTATGGCCGTAAGCGAAGGAGGCTGCAAAGAGAGGGCTATTTAAAGATCAGCCACTATAATCGCCAGTGCATTATATAAGTAGGGAAGGAAACCCAAAAGCTTACAGCACCTGGTATTCCCAAAAGTACTAACCAAGCCTATTAGATAATTACTGAAAAAATCCAAAAGTACTAACCTGGCCCAAACCTGCTTACATTCTGAGATCGGGCATTGACTCTTTTTTTTTTTTTTTGCAAGATTATTGGACAATTAGTGAAAATTTCCAAAAGTACTAACCAGGCCTATTAGATAATTACTGAAAAAATCCAAAAGTACTAACCTGGCCCAAACCTGCTTAGATTTGGAGATCAGTTGAGATCAGGCATAGCCAGGATGGTATGGCCATAAGCGAAGGAGGCTGCAAAGAGAGGGCTATTTAAAGATCAGCCACTATAATCGCCAGTGCTTTATATAAGTAGGGAAGGAAACCCAAAAGCTTACAGCACCTGGTATTCCCAAACGGTCTCCCATCCAAGTACTAACCTGGCCCAAACCTGCTTAGATTTGGAGATCAGACGAGATCGGGCATAGCCAGGAGTGTATGGCCATAAGCGAAGGAGGCTGCAAAGAGAGGGCTATTTAAAGATCAGCCACTATAATCGCCAGTGCTTTATATAAGTAGGGAAGGAAACCCAAAAGCTTACAGCACCTGGTATTCCCAAACGGTCTCCCATCCAAGTACTAACCAGGCCCAAACCTGCTTAGCTTCCGAGATCAGACGAAATCGGGCATAGCCAGGTTGGTATGGCCGTAAGCGAAGGGGGCTGCAAAGAGAGGGCTATTTAAAGATCAGCCACTATAATCGCCAGTGCATTATATAAGTAGGGAAGGAAACCCAAAAGTTTACAGCACCTGGTATTCCCAAAAGTAGTAACCAGGCCTATTAGATAATTACTGAAAAATTCCAAAAGTACTAACCTGGCCCAAACCTGCTTACATTCTGAGATCGGGCATTGACTCTTTTTTTTTTTTTTGCAAGATTATTGGACAATTAGTGAAAATTTCCAAAAGTACTAACCAGGCCTATTAGATAATTACTGAAAAAATCCAAAAGTACTAACCTGGCCCAAACCTGCTTAGATTTGGAGATCAGTTGAGATCGGGCATAGCCAGGATGGTATGGCCATAAGCGAAGGAGGCTGCAAAGAGAGGGCTATTTAAAGATAAGCCACTATAATCGCCAGTGCTTTATATAAGAAGGGAAGGAAACCCAAAATCTTACAGCACCTGGTATTCCCAGGCGGTCTCCCATCCAAGTACTAACTAGGCCCAAACCTGCTTAGCTTCCGAGATCAGACGAGATCGGGCATAGCCAAGTTGGTATGGCCGTAAGCGATGGAGGCTGCAAAGAGAGGGCAATTTAAAGATCAGCGACTATAATCGCCAGTGCTTTATATAAGTAGGAAAGGAAACCCAAAAGCTTACAGCACCTGGTATTCCCAAAAGTACTAACCAGGCCTATTAGATAATTACTGAAAAAATCCAAAAGTACTAACCTGGCCCAAACCTGCTTAGATTTGGAGATCAGTTGAGATCGGGCATAGCCAGGATGGTATGGCCATAAGCGAAGGAGGCTGCAAAGAGAGGGCTATTTAAAGATCAGCCACTATAATCGCCAGTGCATTATATAAGTAGGGAAGGAAACCCAAAAGCTTACAGCACCTGGTATTCCCAAAAGTACTAACAAGGCCTATTAGATAATTACTGAAAAAATCCAAAAGTACTAACCTGGCCCAAACCTGCTTACATTCTGAGATCGGCATTGACTCTTTTTTTTTTTTGCAAGATTATTGGACAATTAGTGAAAATTTCCAAAAGTACTAACCAGGCCTATTAGATAATTACTGAAAAAATCCAAAAGTACTAACCTGGCCCAAACCTGCTTACAATCTGAGATCGGACATTGACCCTTTTTTTTTTTTTTTTGCAAGATTATTGGACAATTAGTGAAAATTTCCAAAAGTACTAACCAGGCCTATTAGATAATTACTGAAAAATCCAAAAGTACTAACCTGGCCCAAACCTGCTTAGATTTGGAGATCAGTTGAGATCGGGCATAGCCAGGATGGTATGGCCATAAGCGAAGGAGGCTGCAAAGAGAGGGCTATTTAAAGATCAGCCACTATAATCGCCAGTGCTTTATATAAGTAGGGAAGGAAACCCAAAAGCTTACAGCACCTGGTATTCCCAGGCGGTCTCCCATCCAAGTACTTACCAGGCCCAAACCTGCTTAGCTTCCGAGATCAGACAAGATCGGGCATAGCCAGGTTGGTATGGCCATAAGCGAAGGAAGCTGCAAAGAGAGGGCTATTTAAAGATCAGCCACTATAATAGCCAGTGCATTATATAAGTAGGGAAGGAAACCCAAAAGCTTACAGCACCTGGTATTCCCAAAAGTACTAACCAGGCCTATTAGATAATTACTGAAAAAATCCAAAAGTACTAACCTGGCCCAAACCTGCTTACATTCTGAGATCGGGCATTGACTCTTTTTTGTTTTTTTACAAGATTATTAGACAATTAGTGAATTTTTCCAAAAGTACTAACCAGGCCTATTAGATATTTACTGAAAAAATCCAAAAGTACTAACCTGGCCCAAACCTGCTAACATTCTGAGGTCGGGCATTGACTCTTTTTTTTTGCAAGATTATTGGACAATTAGTGAAAATTTCCAAAAGTACTAACCAGGCCTATTAGATAATTACTGAAAAAATCCAAAAGTACTAACCTGGCCCAAACCTGCTTACATTCTGAGATCGGGCATTGACTCTTTTTTGTTTTTTTACAAGATTATTAGACAATTAGTGAATTTTTCCAAAAGTACTAACCAGGCCTATTAGATATTTACTGAAAAAATCCAAAAGTACTAACCTGGCCCAAACCTGCTAACAATCTGAGGTCGGGCATTGACTTTTTTTTTTTTTGCAAGATTATTGGACAATTAGTGAAAATTTCCAAAAGTACTAACCAGGCCTATTAGATAATTACTGAAAAAATCCAAAAGTACTAACCTGGCCCAAACCTGCTTAGATTTGGAGATCAGTTGAGATCGGGCATAGCCAGGATGGTATGGCCATAAGCGAAGGAGGCTGCAAAGAGAGGGCTATTTAAAGATCAGCCACTATAATCGCCAGTGCTTTATATAAGTAGGGAAGGAAACCCAAAATCTTACAGCACCTGGTATTCCCAGGCGGTCTCCCATCCAAGTACTAACCAGGCCCAAACCTGCTTAGCTTCGGAGATCAGATGAGATCGGGCATAGCCAGGTTGGTATGGCCGTAAGCGAAGGAGGCTGCAAAGAGAGGGCTATTTAAAGATCAGCCACTATAATCGCCAGTGCATTATATAAGTAGGGAAGGAAACCCAAAAGCTTACAGCACCTGGTATTCCCAAAAGTACTAACCAGGCCTATTAGATAATTACTGAAAAAATCCAAAAGTACTAACCTGGCCCAAACCTGCTTACATTCTGAGATCGGGCATTGACTCTTTTTTTTTTTTTTTTTTGCAAGATTATTGGACAATTAGTGAAAATTTCCAAAAGTACTAACCAGGCCTATTAGATAATTACTGAAAAAATCCAAAAGTACTAGCCTGGCCCAAACCTGCTTACATTCTGAGATCGGGCATTGACTCTTTTTTTTTTTTTGCAAGATTATTGGACAATTAGTGAAAATTTCCTAAAGTACTAACCAGGCCTATTAGATAATTACTGAAAAAATCCAAAAGTACTAACCTGGCCCAAACCTGCTTAGATTAGGAGATCAGTTGAGATCGGGCATAGCCAGGATGGTATGGCCATAAGCGAAGGAGGTTGCAAAGAGAGGGCTATTTAAAGATCAGCCACTATAATCGCCAGTGCTTTATATAAGTAGGGAAGGAAACCCAAAAGCTTACAGCACCTGGTATTCCCAGGAGGTCTCCCATCCAAGTACTGACCAGGCCCAAACCTGCTTAGCTTCCGAGATCAGACGAGATCGGGGATAGCCAGGTTGGTATGGCCGTAAGCGAAGGAGGCTGCAAAGAGAGGGCTATTTAAAGATCAGCCACTATAATCGCCAGTGCATTATATAAGTAGGGATGGAAACCCAAAAGCTTACAGCACCTGGTATTCCCAAAAGTACTAACCAAGCCTATTAGATAATTACTGAAAAAATCCAAAAGTACTAACCTGGCCCAAACCTGCTTACATTCTGAGATCGGGCATTGACTCTTTTTTTTTTTTTTTTTGCAAGATTATTGGACAATTAGTGAAAATTTCCAAAAGTACTAACCAGGCCTATTAGATAATTACTGAAAAAATCCAAAAGTACTAACCTGGCCCAAACCTGCTTAGATTTGGAGATCAGTTGAGATCAGGCATAGCCAGGATGGTATGGCCATAAGCGAAAGAGGCTGCAAAGAGAGGGCTATTTAAAGATCAGCCACTATAATCGCCAGTGCTTTATATAAGTAGGGAAGGAAACCCAAAAGCTTACAGCACCTGGTATTCCCAAACGGTCTCCCAGCCAAGTACTAACCAGGCCCAAACCTGCTTAGCTTCCGAGATCAGACGAAATCGGGCATAGCCAGGTTGGTATGGCCGTAAGCGAAGGGGGCTGCAAAGAGAGGGCTATTTAAAGATCAGCCACTATAATCGCCAGTGCATTATATAAGTAGGGAAGGAAACCCAAAAGTTTACAGCACCTGGTATTCCCAAAAGTAGTAACCAGGCCTATTAGATAATTACTGAAAAATTCCAAAAGTACTAACCTGGCCCAAACCTGCTTACATTCTGAGATCGGGCATTGACTCTTTTTTTTTTTTTTGCAAGATTATTGGACAATTAGTGAAAATTTCCAAAAGTACTAACCAGGCCTATTAGATAATTACTGAAAAAATCCAAAAGTACTAACCTGGCCCAAACCTGCTTAGATTTGGAGATCAGTTGAGATCGGGCATAGCCAGGATGGTATGGCCATAAGCGAAGGAGGCTGCAAAGAGAGGGCTATTTAAAGATAAGCCACTATAATCGCCAGTGCTTTATATAAGTAGGGAAGGAAACCCAAAAGCTTACAGCACCTGGTATTCCCAGGCGGTCTCCCATCCAAGTACTAACTAGGCCCAAACCTGCTTAGCTTCCGAGATCAGACGAGATCGGGCATAGCCAGGTTGGTATGGCCGTAAGCGATGGAGGCTGCAAAGAGAGGGCAATTTAAAGATCAGCCACTATAATCGCCAGTGCTTTATATAAGTAGGAAAGGAAACCCAAAAGCTTACAGCACCTGGTATTCCCAAAAGTACTAACCAGGCCTATTAGATAATTACTGAAAAAATCCAAAAGTACTAACCTGGCCCAAACCTGCTTAGATTTGGAGATCAGTTGAGATCGGGCATAGCCAGGATGGTATGGCCATAAGCGAAGGAGGCTGCAAAGAGAGGGCTATTTAAAGATCAGCCACTATAATCGCCAGTGCATTATATAAGTAGGGAAGGAAACCCAAAAGCTTACAGCACCTGGTATTCCCAAAAGTACTAACAAGGCCTATTAGATAATTACTGAAAAAATCCAAAAGTACTAACCTGGCCCAAACCTGCTTACAATCTGAGATCGGGCATTGACTCTTTTTTTTTTTTTTTTTGCAAGATTATTGGACAATTAGTGAAAATTTCCAAAAGTACTAACCAGGCCTATTAGATAATTACTGAAAAATCCAAAAGTACTAACCTGGCCCAAACCTGCTTAGATTTGGAGATCAGTTGAGATCGGGCATAGCCAGGATGGTATGGCCATAAGCGAAGGAGGCTGCAAAGAGAGGGCTATTTAAAGATCAGCCACTATAATCGCCAGTGCTTTATATAAGTAGGGAAGGAAACCCAAAAGCTTACAGCATCTGGTATTCCCAGGCGGTCTTCCATCCAAGTACTAATCAGGCCCAAACCTGCTTAGCTTCCGAGATCAGACGAGATCGGGCATAGCCAGGTTGGTATGGCCGTAAGCGAAGGAGGCTGCAAAGAGAGGGCTATTTAAAGATCAGCCACTATAATCGCCAGTGATTTATATAAGTAGGGAAGGAAACCCAAAAGCTTACAGCACCTGGTATTCCCAGGCGGCCTTCCATCCAAGTACTAAACAGGCCAAAAACTGCTTAGCTTCCGAGGTCAGACAAGATCTGGCATAGCCAGGTTGGTATAGCCGTAAGCGAAGGAGGCTGCAAAGAGAGGGCTATTTAAAGATCAGCCACTGTAATCGCCAGTGCATTATATAAGTAGGGAAGGAAACCCAAAAGCTTCCAGCACCTGGTATTCCCAAAAGTACTAACCAGGCCTATTAGATATTTACTGAAAAAATCCAAAAGTACTAACCTGGCCCAAACCTGCTTAAATTCTGAGATCGGGCATTGACTCTTTTTTTTTTTTTGCAAGATTATTGGACAATTAGTGAAAATTTCCAAAAGTACTAACCAGGCCTATTAGATAATTACTGAAAAAATCCAAAAGTACTAACCTGGCCCAAACCTGCTTAGATTTGGAGATCAGTTGAGATCGGGCATAGCCAGGATGGTATGGCCATAAGCGAAGGAGGCTGCAAAGAGAGGGCTATTTAAAGATCAGCCACTATAATCGCCAGTGCATTATATAAGTAGGGAAGGAAACCCAAAAGCTTACAGCACCTGGTATTTCCAAAAGTACTAACCAGGCCCAAACCTGCTTACATTCTGAGATCGGGCATTGACTCTTTTTTTTTTTTTGCAAGATTATTGGACAATAAGTGAAAATTTCTAAAAGTACCAACCAGGCCTATTAGATAATTACTGAAAAAATCCAAAAGTACTAACCTGGCCCAAACCTGCTTAGATTTGGAGATCAGTTGAGATCGGGCATAGCCAGGATGGTATGGCCATAAGCGAAGGAGGCTGCAAAGAGAGTGCTATTTAAAGATCAGCCACTATAATCGCCAGTGCATTATATAAGTAGGGAAGGAAACCCAAAAGCTTACAGCACCTGGTATTCCCAAAAGTACTAACCAGGCCCAAACCTGCTTACATTCTGAGATCGGGCATTGACTTTTTTTTTTTTTTTGCAAGATTATTAGACAATAAGTGAAAATTTCCAAAAGTACTAACCAGGCCTATTAGATAATTACTGAAAAAATCCAAAAGTACTAACCTGGCCCAAACCTGCTTAGCTTCCGAGATCAGACGAGATCGGGCATAGCCAGGTTGGTATGGCCGTAAGCGAAGGAGGCTGCAAAGAGAGGGCTATTTAAAGATCAGCCACTATTATCGCCAGTGCTTTATATAAGTAGGGAAGGAAACCCAAAAGCTTACAGCACCTGGTATTCCCAGGCGGTCTTCCATCCAAGTACTAACCAGGCCCAAACCTGCTTAGCTTCCGAGATCAGACGAGATCGGGCATAGCCAGGTTGGTATGGCCGTAAGCGAAGGAGGCTGCAAAGAGAGGGCTATTTAAAGATCAGCCACTATAATCGCCAGTGCATTATATAAGTAGGGAAGGAAACCCAAAAGCTTACAGCACCTGGTATTCCCAAAAGTACTAACCAAGCCTATTAGATAATTACTGAAAAAATCCAAAAGTACTAACCTGGCCCAAACCTGCTTACATTCTGAGATCGGGCATTGACTCTTTTTTTTTTTTTTTTGCAAGATTATTGGACAATTAGTGAAAATTTCCAAAAGTACTAACCAGGCCTATTAGATAATTACTGAAAAAATCCAAAAGTACTAACCTGGCCCAAACCTGCTTAGATTTGGAGATCAGTTGAGATCAGGCATAGCCAGGATGGTATGGCCATAAGCGAAAGAGGCTGCAAAGAGAGGGCTATTTAAAGATCAGCCACTATAATCGCCAGTGCTTTATATAAGTAGGGAAGGAAACCCAAAAGCTTACAGCACCTGGTATTCCCAAACGGTCTCCCAGCCAAGTACTAACCAGGCCCAAACCTGCTTAGCTTCCGAGATCAGACGAAATCGGGCATAGCCAGGTTGGTATGGCCGTAAGCGAAGGGGGCTGCAAAGAGAGGGCTATTTAAAGATCAGCCACTATAATCGCCAGTGCATTATATAAGTAGGGAAGGAAACCCAAAAGTTTACAGCACCTGGTATTCCCAAAAGTAGTAACCAGGCCTATTAGATAATTACTGAAAAATTCCAAAAGTACTAACCTGGCCCAAACCTGCTTACATTCTGAGATCGGGCATTGACTCTTTTTTTTTTTTTTGCAAGATTATTGGACAATTAGTGAAAATTTCCAAAAGTACTAACCAGGCCTATTAGATAATTACTGAAAAAATCCAAAAGTACTAACCTGGCCCAAACCTGCTTAGATTTGGAGATCAGTTGAGATCGGGCATAGCCAGGATGGTATGGCCATAAGCGAAGGAGGCTGCAAAGAGAGGGCTATTTAAAGATAAGCCACTATAATCGCCAGTGCTTTATATAAGTAGGGAAGGAAACCCAAAAGCTTACAGCACCTGGTATTCCCAGGCGGTCTCCCATCCAAGTACTAACTAGGCCCAAACCTGCTTAGCTTCCGAGATCAGACGAGATCGGGCATAGCCAGGTTGGTATGGCCGTAAGCGATGGAGGCTGCAAAGAGAGGGCAATTTAAAGATCAGCCACTATAATCGCCAGTGCTTTATATAAGTAGGAAAGGAAACCCAAAAGCTTACAGCACCTGGTATTCCCAAAAGTACTAACCAGGCCTATTAGATAATTACTGAAAAAATCCAAAAGTACTAACCTGGCCCAAACCTGCTTAGATTTGGAGATCAGTTGAGATCGGGCATAGCCAGGATGGTATGGCCATAAGCGAAGGAGGCTGCAAAGAGAGGGCTATTTAAAGATCAGCCACTATAATCGCCAGTGCATTATATAAGTAGGGAAGGAAACCCAAAAGCTTACAGCACCTGGTATTCCCAAAAGTACTAACAAGGCCTATTAGATAATTACTGAAAAAATCCAAAAGTACT
The DNA here is from genome assembly GCF_963082965.1 of Carassius carassius. Lineage (NCBI taxonomy): Eukaryota > Metazoa > Chordata > Actinopteri > Cypriniformes > Cyprinidae > Carassius > Carassius carassius. Next base: position 1,464,178 of record NC_081763.1, read on the forward strand.
AACCTGGCCCAAACCTGCTTACATTCTGAGATCGGCATTGACTCTTTTTTTTTTTTGCAAGATTATTGGACAATTAGTGAAAATTTCCAAAAGTACTAACCAGGCCTATTAGATAATTACTGAAAAAATCCAAAAGTACTAACCTGGCCCAAACCTGCTTACAATCTGAGATCGGGCATTGACTCTTTTTTTTTTTTTTTTTGCAAGATTATTGGACAATTAGTGAAAATTTCCAAAAGTACTAACCAGGCCTATTAGATAATTACTGAAAAATCCAAAAGTACTAACCTGGCCCAAACCTGCTTAGATTTGGAGATCAGTTGAGATCGGGCATAGCCAGGATGGTATGGCCATAAGCGAAGGAGGCTGCAAAGAGAGGGCTATTTAAAGATCAGCCACTATAATCGCCAGTGCTTTATATAAGTAGGGAAGGAAACCCAAAAGCTTACAGCATCTGGTATTCCCAGGCGGTCTTCCATCCAAGTACTAATCAGGCCCAAACCTGCTTAGCTTCCGAGATCAGACGAGATCGGGCATAGCCAGGTTGGTATGGCCGTAAGCGAAGGAGGCTGCAAAGAGAGGGCTATTTAAAGATCAGCCACTATAATCGCCAGTGATTTATATAAGTAGGGAAGGAAACCCAAAAGCTTACAGCACCTGGTATTCCCAGGCGGCCTTCCATCCAAGTACTAAACAGGCCAAAAACTGCTTAGCTTCCGAGGTCAGACAAGATCTGGCATAGCCAGGTTGGTATAGCCGTAAGCGAAGGAGGCTGCAAAGAGAGGGCTATTTAAAGATCAGCCACTGTAATCGCCAGTGCATTATATAAGTAGGGAAGGAAACCCAAAAGCTTCCAGCACCTGGTATTCCCAAAAGTACTAACCAGGCCTATTAGATATTTACTGAAAAAATCCAAAAGTACTAACCTGGCCCAAACCTGCTTAAATTCTGAGATCGGGCATTGACTCTTTTTTTTTTTTTGCAAGATTATTGGACAATTAGTGAAAATTTCCAAAAGTACTAACCAGGCCTATTAGATAATTACTGAAAAAATCCAAAAGTACTAACCTGGCCCAAACCTGCTTAGATTTGGAGATCAGTTGAGATCGGGCATAGCCAGGATGGTATGGCCATAAGCGAAGGAGGCTGCAAAGAGAGGGCTATTTAAAGATCAGCCACTATAATCGCCAGTGCATTATATAAGTAGGGAAGGAAACCCAAAAGCTTACAGCACCTGGTATTTCCAAAAGTACTAACCAGGCCCAAACCTGCTTACATTCTGAGATCGGGCATTGACTCTTTTTTTTTTTTTGCAAGATTATTGGACAATAAGTGAAAATTTCTAAAAGTACCAACCAGGCCTATTAGATAATTACTGAAAAAATCCAAAAGTACTAACCTGGCCCAAACCTGCTTAGATTTGGAGATCAGTTGAGATCGGGCATAGCCAGGATGGTATGGCCATAAGCGAAGGAGGCTGCAAAGAGAGTGCTATTTAAAGATCAGCCACTATAATCGCCAGTGCATTATATAAGTAGGGAAGGAAACCCAAAAGCTTACAGCACCTGGTATTCCCAAAAGTACTAACCAGGCCCAAACCTGCTTACATTCTGAGATCGGGCATTGACTTTTTTTTTTTTTTTGCAAGATTATTAGACAATAAGTGAAAATTTCCAAAAGTACTAACCAGGCCTATTAGATAATTACTGAAAAAATCCAAAAGTACTAACCTGGCCCAAACCTGCTTAGCTTCCGAGATCAGACGAGATCGGGCATAGCCAGGTTGGTATGGCCGTAAGCGAAGGAGGCTGCAAAGAGAGGGCTATTTAAAGATCAGCCACTATTATCGCCAGTGCTTTATATAAGTAGGGAAGGAAACCCAAAAGCTTACAGCACCTGGTATTCCCAGGCGGTCTTCCATCCAAGTACTAACCAGGCCCAAACCTGCTTAGCTTCCGAGATCAGACGAGATCGGGCATAGCCAGGTTGGTATGGCCGTAAGCGAAGGAGGCTGCAAAGAGAGGGCTATTTAAAGATCAGCCACTGTAATCGCCAGTGCATTATATAAGTAGGGAAGGAAACCCAAAAGCTTACAACACCTGGTATTCCCAAAAGTACTAACCAGGCCTATTAGATAATTACTGAAAAAATCCAAAAGTACTAACCTGGCCCAAACCTGCTTACATTCTGAGATCGGGCATTGACTCTTTTTTTTTTTTTACAAGATTATTAGACAATTAGTGAATTTTTCCAAAAGTACTAACCAGGCCTATTAGATAATTACTGAAAAAATCCAAAAGTACTAACCTGGCCCAAACCTGCTTAGATTTGGAGATCAGTTGAGATCAGGCATAGCCAGGATGGTATGGCCATAAGCGAAGGAGGCTGCAAAGAGAGGGCTATTTAAAGATCAGCCACTATAATCGCCAGTGCTTTATATAAGTAGGGAAGGAAACCCAAAACCTTACAGCTCCTGGTATTCCCAGGCGGTCTCCCATCCAAGTACTAACCAGGGCCAAACCTGCTTAGCTTCCGAGATCAGACGAGATCGGGCATAGCCAGGTTGGTATGGCCGTAAGTGAAGGAGGCTGCAAAGAGAGGGCTATTTAAAGATCAGCTACTATAATCGCTAGTGCATTATATAAGTAGGGAAGGAAACCCAAAAGCTTACAGCACCTGGTATTCCCAAAAGTACTAACCAGGCCTATTAGATAATTACTGAAAAAATCCAAAAGTACTAACCTGGCCCAAACCTGCTTACATTCTGAGATCGGGCATTGACTTTTTTTTTTTGCAAGATTATTGGACAATTAGTGAAAATTTCCTAAAGTACTAACCAGGCCTATTAGATAATTATTGAAAACATCCAAAAGTACTAACCTGGCCCAAACCTGCTTACATTCTGAGATCGGGCATTGACTCTTTTTTTTTTTTTTTGCAAGATTATTGGACAATTAGTGAAAATTTCCTAAAGTACTAACCAGGCCTATTAGATAATTACTGAAAAAATCCAAAAGTACTAACCTGGCCCAAACCTGCTCAGATTTGGAGATCAGTTGAGATCGGGCATAGCCAGGATGGTATGGCCATAAGCGAAGGAGGCTGCAAAGATAGGGCTATTTAAAGATCAGCCACTATAATCGCCAGTGCTTTATATAAGTAGGGAAGGAAACCCAAAAGCTTACAGCACCTGGTATTCCCAGGCGGTCTCCCATCCAAGTACTAACCAGGCCCAAACCTGCTTAGCTTCCGAGATCAGACGAGATCGGGAATAGCTTTTTTTTTTTTTTTTTTTTATTGGAGATTTCAGTTATTACAAAACAAACACATTTTCTTAGTCATACAATTTCATTCATCTCATAATCAAACTAACATCGTCATTGAAGTTTGTTGCTGAAGGAATAAAATTCACATTACATAACAATATGTCATCTTAATCATCTTCTCCTGGCATGTAAAAATGCTTTTGTTTAAAGATACAAATAACATCATTTGTGAAAATTTTATAAAAATCCGCCATCTGGTTTTCCAATTTAAAATAATTGTATAACATTTCTACATAACTTTCTACCATTTGTTTAAAAAGCACCCATAAGTTTAAAATACAATCTCTGTTTCTGGCTACATTTCTCCTTTTCAATATTGCTTTTTTTGCCAAGATTAAAAACTAATTCACAAGTTTCTTATTTTCTTTGTTCTCTGTCATTCCCAGCATAAAAAACCTTTTCCAGTCAGTAACCTCTTCATTTTCTCTTAATTCTTTGACAATTTCTTTCAGTTCATTAAAAAATGGGTTAAGTTTTCCACATAATAAAAACAAATGTAAAATACCTTCATCTTCTTTTTTACAGACTTTACATTGAGCATTTGTTGCCTTCTGCATTATACACAATCTCATTTCTGTATAGATCACATTTTGTCTGATAAAATAGTCTAAACATTCTAAATCTACATCCAACCATTTCCATGTTCTATTCTTCCAAATGCCTTTTTCTTCGATTTCATTAAAATGCCTTAACCAAATCTGGTTGGCAACAGGTTTTTTAAAAACTCTATTTATAAAAAACTCATAGAACATTTTCACAGTACACAAATTAAAATCCACCCTCTTTTCTTTACATTTTAAAAACACCATCATTTTATTTTCTCGTTCTCCCTTCTTTTTAATCTCATCTAGCCATTGCCTTGGGATTGCTTTCTTGACATCTTCATACTGTTTTTTTAAAACCAATAAAAAATCCTCCTTCTCCTCCTCCATTGCATCTTTAATCACTTGGAGTGGTAAAAATCCCTCTTTCACCTCCCATAAAACATCTCTCACTTTTACGATCCCCACTTTTAGCCACTTCTTAAAATAGATATCTCGCTCGTGTATCTTTATTTTGTCATTTAAAAACAGAGGCTGATTTAAAATCGCTTCCCTCCCCTCCGGATTAAAATCCACCTCTGTTAAAAAAAGCCTCCAAGCATTTAAAACCTCTCTATAAAACTGTGGTATCCCCTCCATCATCCAACTTTTCAACTTCATCCATAAAATGTTTTCCCCAAGGTTAAAATTCCCACATTTATTTAAATAAAAACCCATCAGTTTCTTCCATTCATCTCTCTTCTTATCATCCTAATATTCCTTAACCACTTTTACCCTCATGCTTTTCATCTTCTGTTCCACATCGACTAAACCCATCCCTCCCTCTTCTGGTTTTCCTATCAGCGTATTGTACGCTATCCTTGGAGGCTTTTTTTCCCATAAAAATTCTAAAATACTCTTTTTTATTCTCTTAAAAACCCAGTTTGGCAATGGCATCACATGTAATTTGTACCACATTTTTGATAACATTAACATGTTTACAATTAAAATTTTTCCTTTCAAACTTAAAAACCTGTTTCTCCAAAAAATCAGTCTCCTATCCATCCCTCCCAATGTCTCATCCATATTATCAACAGTTTCCTTCTCATTCTTTGCTAACCCCGCTCCTAAAATCCTCATTTCTTGTACCTCTAGGAATTTAACAACCCCCGTTAAAACCTCTGACCTTCCGAACTTCATATATACTGTTTTTTCTTCATTTATTTTTGCACCTGATCCCTCACAATAGCATTTCATTTTTTCCATTACTTCTTTAACACTTTCTATATTTTCAACAATAATTGTGGTATCATCAGCATACTGGAATATTTTAGTCAGTTCCTCTTTTTCTTCTAGTTTTATTCCCTTTATTTTTTTCTCTCTGTTTATTAAAAGCCCTAATGGTTCAGCCACCAAAGAATATAACTTCGCTGACAGTGGACACCCTTGTCTTATAGACCTTAAAACTTTAAAAGGTTCCGTTAAAAAACCATTACATTTAACTTTTGTTAAAATATCGCTGTATAAAACTGAGATCCATTTTATAAAATTCTCTCCAAAACCAAATTGTTTTAAAACCGCCAATAAAAACCCATGCTCCACTCTGTCAAAAGCCTTCTCGAAATCCATGCTTATTATATATGCCTCCTTTCCTTTTTCTTTTATGTACCCCATTATATCTCTTATGCTACTCGTGATATCTGCTATGTCCCTCCCCTTTACTCCATATGCCTGGTTAGTCTCTATTATGTTTGGCATTATATTTTTTAATCTGTTCGCTAAAACCCTGGCTAAAATTTTAAAATCTGTGTTTAAAATTGTAATGGGCCTAAAATTCCTCAGTTCCGCTTTGTCTCCTTTTCTCTTGTAGATTATTTTCATTAAGCCTAAGCCCATTCTTGGGTGTACTCTTTCTTTTTTAAAAACCTCTTCATAGACTTCTTTTAAAATCGGGCTTACTTTTTCTTTAAAAACCTTATAAAACTCACTTCCAATACCATCTATTCCTGGACTTTTCTTCACACTTAGCTGATTTATTGCTTGTATAATTTCCTCAGTTGTTATTCCCTTATCACATTCCTTTTTATCTCCCTCACCGACTTTCCGTGTTATCTGTTGTAACAAAATGTTCCTTTTTTCCTCATCCCCTTCCTCTGATCTAAAAAGTTCTTCATAATATGTGCTTATTTCCTTTAAAATTCCCTCCGTGCTTAAAACAACTTGTCCTTCCTTATTCCTAAGTTCTTTAATTATTCCCGCCTTCGCCCTGCTTTTCTCAAGGTTAAAAAATAATCTACTACATTTTTCCCCTTCTACTGTATATTTAGCTTTACTTCTTAATGTTGCCCCTTTATATTTTCCTTCTTCGATTTTCCTCAACTTTTCCTCCACTTCAATTACTCTTTGCACGTTTACTTCATTTTTATTTAACTCCTCTCTTAACGTCTTTCTTATTTCTTGTTCCTTTGTTCTTTTTACCTTTTGTAACAATTTACAGTAATTCATTACATGTTTCTTTATGTCATATTTCATGTTTTCCCACCATTGCCTTTTATCTTCTATGTACATCAAGTCTTTTTTCCCCTCATCTAATTTATTTTCTATGTCTTTTTTAAAACTCTCTTCCTTTAAAACTTCAGTGTTTAAAATCCATACCCCTGGTCCCCTCATTTCCTTTTTAAAATCCATTCTCATTTGCACCATTTTGTGATCACTTAAAGTCGTTTCTTTATAAAACACTCCATAAATAAAACATTCCAAATTCCTAGTACTTAAAAAGTAGTCTATTCTAGTTTGACACATAAAATTCCCTACCAGCTGTCTTCTTGTAAATTCCCTCTTTTTCCCATTTCTTTCTCTCCACACATCAATCATGTTCTTCTCCTCCATCAATGAAATTAACTCCTTTCTTCCCCCATCCGATTTAAAAACCATTCCGTTAGCCATATCCATTTTACTAAAAACAGTGTTAAAATCCCCCGCAATTATTACCCTCTTCCATTTTTCCATTAATTCAGCTATTACATTAAAATATTTTTTCTTTTCTATTTCTTCATTTGGAGCATGTACGTTTACTAAAATAAAATCATCTTCATCCATCTTAATTTCTACAGCCATGCATTTTCCTTTTGTGTCATTATACATTTGCTTTGACCTGATACCTCTATCTTTTCTTATTAACATCGCAACTCCTCCTCCTATTTTTCCCTCAGCATTATTAAAAAATAATTCCCCTTCCCATCTTTTTTTAAAATCCTCCATTACACTCTCTTTCCAGTTTGTTTCTTGCAATAAAATCACATCTTCATCCCTGCACAGTTCCTTGACTTTTTCAAATTTCACACCATTGATTAACCCTCTTGCATTAAAAGTAACAATTTTCAACACAATTAAAAAAGATAAAAAGACAAACTTTAGCATCATAATTTCGTTATCCTACTTCCTCCCCCTCTTTTGCACTTCTTCCACAGTCTTGTTTCACCTCATTACTTTGTTTACACATTTTATTTTTAGCTTTTTCTAAATTGGGTATTACCTTAACTTTTCTTCTTCTTTTATTGGATGTACTTGCAGTGCTGTCTCCGCCCATGTTTTCACTGTCTTTGTTATTTCTGTCCGTCTCACCGATCCATTCAGTCTCTTCTGGCTCTTCCGTTTCTGCTTTTCCAACCTCATTTAACTCCATCTGTACCTCCATTTCCACAATGTCCTGTGTTAACTCAGTCTTTTCAATCTCATTTTCATTGTCCTTGCTTACATTGTCCTCTCTTTGCATTTCTCCGGTGTCTTCCCTTTGCTCCTCTTCATTGTCTGTCTCATGCATCTGCCCACTCCCCCTCTCTTCTCCATTTTGCTGGTCTCCATACCAGCACTAACATTTGTCCAGTACACAATTGCAGTCTGGACACATCACCACCTTACAGTCCCTCGCGAAGTGGCCTGTTTCCGAGCATTTAAAACATTTAAAGTCTGGACAGTCCTTCATCACATGATCAGGGCTCATACACAACCTGCAGGTTCTCACCTGCTTGCTATGTATCACTCTATAGTATTGTGGACCATCTTCCATTTCAATTCGAGTACTGTAGGGCAAGGAGGCCACTTCTTTTGGGAACTGTACCTTAAGGAACCTCGTTCCATCTTCTATGTTGGTGCCGGTATAAAATCTTCTTCTTATCTGAGAGACAGGAGTTACCCCCCATCCCTCCAGCTTCTGTAGAATCTCTGCATCATCCAGGTAAGCGGGCAGATGCATGAAAGAGACAACAAATTCTCTGTCATTCAATTTCTTAATTTCACATAGTTTTCCTTTAATCATCAATCCTTCGCTCAGATTTTCAATATCTTCTTCCTTTTCAAACGTAATTTCGTACTCCATCATTTTGGGTCTTACAGCTAATATATTTGTCACATCCAACTTATCTTTCAGCGCTTGTATTATGTCTTCTGCTTTTCCTTCGTGCACTTCAGTCAAAT